>NC_134702.1:20980778-21039778 GCF_043290135.1 Rhipicephalus microplus | reverse complement strand
AACCCCCTCGCGCATTGTTGGAAAGGAGAAAAAGGGGGAGGGGGATTTACACAGGGAATATATGGTGGTAAGGATGGTACGTGCTCGTTTAGCGAAATTATAATTAGTTGTTCCCATGAACATTCTCGGTATTGCGCTGTTCTATTTTTTTTCTTTCATTTTTATCGTTGATCTGAACGTGACAGAAGGGTGCCACGTCTTGATAAGCTGGCTGACCGAAAAAAAAAGAAAAAAAAGGTGTGCGTTGTCCAGTAAGTTTGTGGCTGAGATTGCATAAACGCTTGATCTTAAAGAGAAGAGAAAAAAAAATTGAGAGTCGTAACTATAGTAGTATAGTATATAGTTGGGCACATACGTATTGCAAAAAGCAAAGGAAGGTTCATTGATGTCCATGTATTGAGTACACGCGCCCGCACAGGCACACACATACGCACACGCATTTATTTCTCGTGTCCTTGATGTTGTTGTTGGGAAAGTGAATAACGACAGATGTTCCGCAGCACTGATTCGGTCGCAACTTCGGCAGGGCATTCAGATCTTGAAGCCTGCTGCTGCTGCTGCTGCTACTACTACTACTACTACTACTACTACTACTACTACTATACTACTACTACTACTATGGTAATAATAATACAATGATGATGATAGTACGCGTTTTCACGGACTGTTCAGACTGCCGCATGCATGCTAACTCTCCCACTTGGCTTACTTTCAGTAGACCGTAAGCCACATGGGACAGTTCGCAACCTTCCACAAGAGCTGTAACGCAAATTTCATGCCATGTTTAGTAGGAGCTTGTTATAGTAACAATAATAATAATAAAAGAAACACACGTTGTCAGTCTGCAGAGAGAGATACAAGAAAGGCAAAGTTGAGGTCCACCGCCTGGTATGCTACCCCACACCGGCAATGAGGGAGTGGGGAAGGGTGGTCGCTGCAACCACAAAGATGTGGTTATAAGAGGGAAAAAAAGAGAAAAGTGAGCCCCGTAACTGTCTGCATCAGGGTGCGACACCTCAACACTAGCTCACAGGGGATGTGGGTGAGGAGGGATTAAAAGGATAGAAGTAAAGGTATAGAGAAAGAGAGATGCGCTAAGCCAGCGAGCTGCAACCACAGACGCCATAGATAGATAGGTGCTTCCAACTTCTTTTTCACTTGTAGAGAGACACCTATCGGAGGATCGACGCTGCAGCGGCGCGTGCGGAGCTCGCTTGCGCCACCTCCAGTAGTAAGCCATGGCCCCAACTTGTTAATGGCCGCCGGCAAGTCGTTCGGCGTGCTCCTATACACTATCGTAATATGCCCGCCGCTGTGGCATGGTCTGCCGTGGCTCAGGCGGCCCCTTCGCATGTCGCAACTGGAACCATTAACGCGTGTGCAGTCGGCTCCGCCTTGAATTGCTCGTTGTTTCCCTTGCTTTGCTTTACTTACTCGTCGCTTATAGCTTCTTCTGTCCGTGGATGGCACGGCCGATAAAGACGCGTCGTCCCTGCCGTGCATCTTGGCTAAGGTCCCTAGATGAAACAAGGTAGCGACACTCATTGTTCTCGAGCCGTCCTCCTCACTCTCTCGATTACTCCTCTTTTTCTCTGCCATCCGCGTCTGTAATTGGTGCATTACTTGCACGTGATCTTGCAAATGGCTGGTGGTGCTATTTATTATTATGAAAAAGGTTCAAAACGAGTACGCATGCGCATATGGCTCCAGCCGGATTCTCGCCGTGACCAAAGACAAAATCGTAGCCAGAACATAAACTGAAGAGGAGGAGGGTTTCGGTGTGCGCTAAGTCGACCAAGATTGTTTCGCCATGCTCGTTCAATGCAACATCTGCGTTTTTCAGCAATGCTGCGTTGCCGTAAACAACAGAAAATGGTTTCGCTCTCTTCAACTTACCTCGTGCTTTCCGAGATGAAGCGCACCACGAAGTGCAACTATGAACCATTTCACGCGAATGCTTTCGTGAAACTCCGTCAACGTATGTCGACGCGGATCTGCGAAGCGAGTTCACTTGTCGGTTTTTATTGAAACGCCAGGCGCGTGTCTAATCCGTGTCTAGTGCATGCCAGTTGGTACAAATACATGTGGGTATGCACGTATACAGAACAGCTGTAGGTTGTAATCAACGCACCTTCAGAAACATTTCACTCTTGACCAGTTCCCGCTTGAGCCGAAACGCGCTGCTTCGAGACACCTCACCAGTAGAACTCTCACTTTTCAGGAAGTTCCCAGCACCGCATCAGAATCACTTGGCATCACGATTGTCCAAATGGGCACATTTTAAAAAAAAAAAACGTCATCGCAGTGCTGCTGGACGAGTGTTCGTATCAGTCTGGTCGTAGTTTTTTTTTTCTTGCGTGTGCACAAGCCGGTTGTAATCAATCGTCACAACGTCACGCCCTGTGGCCACTTACAGGATCCAGCAAGAAGCACGTTCACTGTGTCACAGCACGAACAAAACACAATCGGAGAAGTGGACTAGTTAGAACTGGACGAAATACCGCGTCCGTGGAACTAAAATGTACTACGCGAGACGCCATGGCTAGTGGTGTAAAGTATAGAACTGCCCAACGTTGCCGGTTGAGTAACGCACATCCCGCTTGCTCTTGTGTTGTGCCGTTTATGCTCATAAAGGTAACTGTTTATTCTACGTCTTATTTCGTTCCATTTTGTTTCATTTACATCTATTCACCGTAGCAACAGAACCCAAACATTCGCTTTTGGATGAAAGCTTTAAACTTTCTAGGGGGTGCTTCAGGCAAATAAGCGAGAGACGATTTGAGAAACGATTGAGAGAAATGGGGGAAGAGCGTTGGGCTAGGAAGGTTTTCAGCTACTTGTACATGAAGAATGTCGATACAAAATGGAGAAAGCGAACCAGGAAGTTGACTGGTAAATACTTAGAAAACAGCAGGTGGCCAAACCAAAAAGAACTATCGGTTAAGAAGAAAGTGAAGGAAACGGAGACTGACATGTGGAGAATGGGCATGATTAAGAAGTCCGCACTAGAGATCTATCGAACTTTTAAGCAGGAAATTGCCAAGGAAAGGATCTATGATAATACACGGGGTAGTTCTCTACTGTTTGAGGCCAGGACGGGAGTACTGCGAACCAAGACATATCGGGCCAAATGCGAAGGGGTAGACACAGTATGCAGTGCGTGTGGAGAGGAAGAAGAAACTGCCGAACACTTGATAATGTTCTGTAAAGGGCTTCACCCTATAGTTCAGGATGATGGCGCAGAGTTTTTCAAAGCACTGGGGTTTAGGGACCGGGAGGGCAAATAAACTTTAAGCGGGTAGACTTAACCAGAAGGAGGTTATCTGATTGGTGGCTAAAGTCAAGACACGAGTGAAAATTAAACTCTTCACTGCAAAGTACGAATCCTCAAACTCACTTTTTAAGGGAAAAAAAAATAAATATAGTTTTTGGTTCATTAGGTGTTACGGCTTGGAGGCGCTAGCCACCGCCCGATCTAAAGGGTACAGCCATATCCATCCATCCATCCATCCATCGAGGAAGAAAAGGGAGGGTGTCGCTACCTTGAAAACTTGTTTCATCTAGGGACCTTAATCTTGGCAGGACAGAGGCGCCTCTCGTAGTAAAACGGGGATCGAGGAGGGCGCTGTGCGACCCCTCGTTTGTCGCGGCGAGCGCGACGCAGCCCTGAATGAAGTGCCCTCTGTGTGCGGCCGGGTCGTCGTGAAACTGGTTTGCTCGCGCTCTCATTTAGGGGCGAAGCTCCTTTAAGCCGTGGGTCGTGCGTCCTCGATGTGTGTAGTTGTAGGTAGCCACTCCTCGTCTTGTTCTCGGAATGCCCGCTAGATGGCGGTACTTGCATATGATGAATATATGATGGAAAGATGCGAGATGGCGGTACTTGAAGTGTTCACTAGAATGGCAGACGGATGGACATACATACATACATACGTACGTACATACATACATACATACATACATACATACATACATACATACATACATACATACATACATACATACATACATGCACACACACACACACACACACACACACACACACACACACACACACACACACACACACACACACATACGGACGTATGGATGGATGGACGATTAATGGTTTACCGATAAAACCCTCCAAAGCTTCGCCCCACTCATCATCATCCACTCCGTGGATATGCTGTGTTTTTTTCCAACCGCCTAGTCGATCTAATAGCTCAGTGTGCGTATGAGTGTGCAATATATATATTGCAATGAGCAAGTTCACGTATAAACGCTTGTTATTATTGAAGAAGCCTTAGCCGCTACAAGCTGGTTCATATATATATATATATATATATATATATATATATATATATATATATATATATATATAGTACACACAGAGTGATTTAAAAAGAGAGAAACGGCAGGCCTAGTGCATATTACTCCCAGTATGCTGTAGTAGCCACTCGTAATTTTTTCGTTGATGACTGTAAGTTAGTTTGTCAGAATTATATTTGTAACTCCAAATTTACTCGCCTAATTATGAAAATGTCAATGAGGTAGATATGCGCACGTTGAAGTGACATCTGACTGCGCTACCTTGAACAACGTACTGATTGCATGCTCGTTTTTTTTTATTGTTGATAAAGGCCCGCGAATTATGAAGTGCGAAACGCCGCTTGATGGCTGCGCGCATTAGCGCGCGTCAGAAAGGCAGCGCCCTCAAACAGGCTCACTTTGAGGTATACAGTATCAATGTAAGATATCTAGAGAGGAACAAAGATACGGATCGCGCTATCGCCGCTTTCCGTCTGAAGAAACGCCTCGCTTTGATACCATACAGCCAGGCTGTAATCAGAACAGGTCGCCGACCGCGTTATCAATGAGAACGGTTGGTTGTGATACATGGATGCTGATAGTATAATCAAGCAGAAGGAATTTCTGCACAATTGCGACACATGTTGTTGGCGTTCGACCCTTGTCAATGTGCCAAACGCTGTATCTGGCAACGCGAAAAGAGGTAAAGCGGTTGCTTGCAGTAAGCTTATTTCAGGGTGCTGCTTTTTTTTTTTCTGCGGGTGGAAGCGCAATCGCGTGTCATTTTTCATATTTCGCGGGCTTCTTTAATTAACAGGAAAAAATGAGCGCGCAATCACTACCATGTTAGAACTGCCACACACAGATGTCGCACATGTACCTGACGGACTGTTTGAAAATTGGGTCAGTACTTTAGGAGTTACAAGTATATTTATGACCAATTAAACAATTGTCATTAACGAAAATATTAGTACTGGACACTACAGTATACTGGGAACAATATTCACTATGTTTGGCTCGCCTAACGCCATTCCTCTTTTTTTTTTCTTTATTTGTGCTGCGTGATAACTGCGGCACCCTGTATATATTCGCACGAGCCTGGTGTCTCGTGCAAATCCTCGGTCCCATTATGCATGGTTATATGTCTGTACTTAATGATATTTGAGCAAGGCCATGGTGTTGTGAAATAATTAGCTGAGAAAGCCCAAGAACAGAAGTTAAATTACAGGACTAGACGCCCGACTTACAGGCAGAATGGACGCTAGACATTCATGTTTATAGCGCCTGCCATGGTCTTATTGGTGCTCCCTCTATGTCAGTATTCCCTCTGCCCTGATCGATAAAGAAATCGGTTTGCGAAGTTTTGATCAATTTTATTGTCAGCAATGTGGGACCTGCGTCGTAACACTTTAGAAAAGTTTGGCTTCACGTGCGCGAATACACAGAGGGAGCACCAATAAGATCATGGCAGCTGCTATAGACATGAATGTCTAGCGTCCGTTCTGCCTGTAAGTCGGGCGTCTAGTCCTGTAATTTCCCTTCTATACTCTTTGAAGGAAAAAAAAAAAACTTCCTGTAAACACGATTTGCAAGTTGAGTGGCTGTCCTAGCTGTAAATTCCTTTCTGTTATTGCTCATTTTCTTTTCATACATTTTCAATATGTTGCATGAACTGGCCCGTCCACCATCTTGCGACATTATTGCGGGCGTATGTGCATCAATTGCTTCCTTCTCACGTAACGTGCGTGTCGGCGTAGTTAACATGTTCACTTACCCCAACGTACCTCCTTTTTTTTTCTTTCTTCTTCTCTCCTGCGCAGACTCGAAGAAGGCTCCCCAGGCTAACATGCCACCTAACGGTGGGGTTATGGGCGGCCCGCCCCAACAGGGTGGCGTAGCGCCTCCAGGTGGCGCCGCGGGCGGTGGTGGACCCGGTGGCGTAGTGCCCACGGGTGCCGGCGGCGCTGGGGCCGGTGGCCAAGCCCCCACAGATCCCATGATGGCACTGCGTTCCATGGCCACTCAAGGCGGGGCTACTGCCGGCGGCGGGGGGCCTCCCGTACAGGCGGCACCGGGACAGCTCATGGACGGCTCCCAGCAATCCCAGGGTGGACCGGGTCTCAACCCACTCGCCATGCAGCAGCCACGCTGTGAGTTGCATTTGGGAAGGAACGGATGTATCGATCAGTAGACAGATCAGTAAAATGGTGATGACCATTGTTTTGTCACATGATTGATGGTCATAATCATCATTATTATTGCAGTAGGCTTTACAATGAAGTTGTCTCATTACCCTGTGCAGCCATTATCGTAGTGGTAGTTGTAGTAGTAGTCCGTTGGTTGGTTGGTAACAACTTTATTGGAAGTCCGGCAGAGCTTTCGACGACCGGGCCTTAGGTGTCCCGCGTGGGAACGTCAAGACGTTGCCTGACCGCCGCCTCGCGGGCCTTCTGGAAGGCCCAGAGTTGGTCACCAAGGCTGGGGCTGCACAGGGCAGCGGCCCAGCGCAGCAGAAGGGTTCCAGATTTAGTACCATCATAGAATAGATCATAGTAGAATAGATAGTTTTTTGGGGCGTAGAGGGGGGGGGGGGGGGTGTCTCAACAAACCTTTATGTATGTTTATGCATGCGTCTCTACGTGGGCGGGGGAGGGGGTTTAACTCTTTCATCTCCATCCAGCAATGCCAATAATAGTACTAGTAACTAAAGTCTTTAAATTTATAGACTTTATTATTATTATTATTATTATTATCATTATCAGTAGTAGTAGTAGTAGTTGTAGTAGTAGTAGTAGTAGTAGTAGTAGTAGTAGTAGTAGTAGTAGTAGTAGTAGTAGTAGTAGCAGTAGTAGTAATCACGCAGGTCACTTGACCAGGTGGGGGTGAAGGAAGGGAAATAAGTATGGTGGTAATAGTGATGCTGGAAATGACGCTTTTCTTCAAATAAGGGAAAAAGTACGATGATGATGACTTTTCGTACAGAAACTCATCATTATCATTGTAATAGCTTCGCTGTTCTACAGTGTCCATGGTGAAGAACTAGCTGATTTTTTTTTTAGTAAATACGATCACATTCTCGTACAGCTTTGTTCTATAAGACATTCTTTCATATCCCCGTCTCCAGGTCGTGTACATGTAAATCACTGTAATAGCTAGGAGATGGTATGGTTTATTGAAAAAGGACATGACTGTTGCCATCTTTTCAGAGCGGAAAAGTATGTGAAAGTTAGTCCATATTCTTGCACTTAGCAAGCAGTAGTTGCGTAGAACTGCCTGTTGCAACTCGAGACTCTAACTCGGCGCTCGTCACCTAGTGGCCGCACCTGCAAGTGGCGCTACAGGCAACCTTGAAAGGGGATACGTTACCACGTTGCACGCGTTGTGTAGCAGCCTCACAGTTCCTCTATTTTCGCCATTCCACATGTGCAAGCCCGAAAAGAAAAAAAAAAAGCGATTTCTAAAGACCATTGCACTGTGCCGCAATGCGTGGCATCGTGGTGGAAAGGTGGCAACATATCATTCTATCGCTTCCCGAAGGATGAAGACGACGCGTGACGAAGAAAGGCACAAATCAGAATTTAACGCATTAAAAGGAAAGTGATGGACACTACGGTAGTTTGTTCTAAACACTTTGCTCATCACGACGTAATTCTCTTGGGTGGTTACACCATTATTTAGCGTATGTGCTTTCTTATCACTTTTCGGCCTTCTCTAAGTGTGGAGTATAGTTTTGTTTATATAAGCAAGTGGTTTAGGAAGTTTGTTGCGTTATGTGTGTGACTATTTTTTGCATATTAGGTTTTCTGCGCTAGTCATAGTGCTACCCATGTTCAAATTAAGCTGCTGTAGTCCTTCCCCCCGAATATTTTTGATTTCACATGTGTGTACACGCACACAAATGCACACATGAAGGTCGCATGTACGTAGCATGTGTGTATGTTTGTGTGTATATAATGTCCGTGCATTTGTAGCGTGTGTAGTGTGTGTGCATATATATATGCTTTGAATATCAACTACTGCCAACATGAACAAGTGATTGTTCGGAAGCACACTACCTTATCCATTAAAAACCTAAGAACATGAATCGGTGAACGAAAAGAAAGGAGCACTCCAATTAAAATTGGAACTGCGATTTGCCTTATCTCAAGATACACTGGCCAAAGCACAGCTGTGTTCTGTAATCAAGTGAGCAGCATACATATTGAGCTTTTGACGGCAAAAGAGAATGCAATGACATACATGCAATCGGCAGCACGAGCCACAGTGTAGTTACCTTGAAAAATGTTAAGGTCTTGCTTGTAGCAATGTAGCAATGCAGCGCGAAAGTGCTAGCACCGTTTCGAGAAGCCCGCTGCACATGAGCAATGGCCTACTTCAACCTCGGTCTTGCTAGATATGCTAGATATGTTCTTCAACTTAAAGTAAACTTGATGTGGTCTGCCGAAGAGGCTCGATGTTTGAGTGCACAGCGCAACTATTTCCTTCGTTTCGCCTGTGAAATCCATGTCGATGAGAATGAGGTGGTCTGCGGCCACCTCTTTTTCGCATCCGACGAAGCGACGTGATAGGACACCTCAATTAAGAAAGTTCAGCACAGCGCCAAGTGAAAGTGCCGCGTTGATCCTGTTAAGAGCAGCCATATCTGTTTTTTTTTTATTCAGTGTTGCCAGCACACGGATTGTTGCGAATGAATACAAACTACAAGACCATCACATCCACCCTTGTCTCCAATTCTCTTCTTTGTACTTTTGTTATGTATGATCCCGACATGGGCTGACAAGTAGCTCGGTTATGTTATTGTATGCTATGCTTGGGTAAATTGTGCCGGGTACTGTATTTACGCGATTGTGAGCAGACTCGAATTCAGGTCGACCTCTAAAATAACAGGACCCCCCTCTCCTCCCAGAACAAGCAAGCAAAAAAAATGTGCGAGGGGACGTCATAAAGGAAGTTTATCTACCTGGTCACTTGACCTACCATCCGTGCCCTCTCGTCATCGTCAATCCAGCCTTCGTGAACTTCCATGTACAACCACTGATCGCCTTGAAATGCGTCATCAGCATTCCCATTTCTAACGCAAATGCACGAGCTTCTTTTGTCACAATTTCGCATTCCACCTAGATAAATTTATTATTGTGTGAAAGGGGATTCACAGCAGTGCTTCTTAACATATATGCAGGGAAGCTAGCTTGCGGCAATATGCGGGGATCATATGGACATATTTTCCGCAAATCGTTGCTTAGTGTGCAAATCATACGTGAGAAATTGTGGTAGTGTATGATACAGTTAAGGACTGAACACAAACATAATGAGTCTTGTAGCCATACTACAGCACCCCTGATTTATTGTTTGTACCTTCATAAGTGGCGGTACTTATTTTGGCTTCGATTGTAAGTGGACGCCCAACTTCAGATTTTGATTTTGGATAAAATGAGTGGACTTACAGTTGTGTAAGTACGGTAGTCAATAACCCGTCTATTATCTCTGTAACGTCTTTGTGTCTCATACTTTTTTGCCCCTCATTCAGTGATGCAGGTGGGCAACATGATGATGACGTCACAAGCACAGCAAGGACCTATGCAAGGACAACTTCAGAATCAGCTCCAAGGACAGCTCCAGAATCAACTCCAAGGGCAACTTCAAAACCAACTTCAGGGGCAACTGCAAAACCAGCTCCAGGGTCAACTCCAGGTCAGGCTCTTCAACGTCACCTGTGCTTTCCTGAAACCAATTGCTGCTTGTATACTATGATCAGCTGCGTGTATTGATTTATAAATTGTCCGCCATGGCGGATCAGTGGCTGTGGTTCTCTGCTGCTAACCGGAAGGTCACGGGTTCGGTCCTGGCTGCAGCGGTTGCATTTTGGGGGCGGTGAAATGGTTGAGGCCCGTGCGCTGTGCAATGTCGGTGCACGTCAGAGAACACCAAATGATCGAAATTTCTGGAGCCCTCCACCACTGCCTCTCTCATAAGTTATCATGATTTTAGGACATGAACACCAGTTATTATGATTTATAAATTATTCAGGGGCATCTGGGCATTGGTATATGTGCTTGTAAGTGTTTGTCCGGTGCTTTTGGTGGATTATGTTAGTGTTTTATTATGATAGTTATGTGAACTACTGGTTTGACTGCCGCTTCTAACTTTATCACTTGAATATTTCCCAACTCGGAGATGGCGAGATTCTCTCGGATTTCGGCACCATTGGGAATTGTCTTGCATTCTGTGTCACATCACAAAGGAAGACACAAGATTAGAGATAAACATAGCAGCAGCAACTGGTATTAACTTTAAAATGTTTCACAATGGCTGTCATGTACACGGGGAAGTTTTGATTGAACCGATTCCGTGTTACGTTAACATGTGGGTGGCCTCACATTTTATAATTCTCTTGGCTGAGGCAGAAAGTGGACATGCATGGTGATGTCGCTTTGATTAAGTAGCCTGCAATGTGTCGAGGCACTGAGACAAGTTGCCTTGGGTGTGACATTTCAATTAGGGGTTAAAAAAAATAGAGAAATGTCGAATTTGGCTAGGGGCATACTTTTATAATCGCTACTGCTATCACCAACTCTGCATTTTTTACGTCGAAAAGAGCAATTGAATGTCCCTGGAGCGGCTGCTGAATTCGAATTGCCCACGCTGATATCTCTGTTTCAGATTTTCGTGAATTAGTGTGCATTTAGGACTGCCACACCTATAATATGTAACATCAACTCTGGTTTACTGCATGTTTGTGTATTATCAAATTTATGTAGTTCACTTTTTATCTGTAAGCCATCACAATAATTGAGTAATTGAAATAGCAAACAATTTAATCTGATGTAGGTTCATTAGGTGCCCACAGAGCATGACAGCGAGTGCAACTCAGATTTATCAATTTTGTAATTTTCTCATTTTGAAATGCCCAGTTGTTACCCAGGAATTGTGAATCAGTAATTTTGGAAGCCTAATTTTTCAATCTAGTTGAACTTGATATTTGTTTTTAATATCTCACTAAACTGACCTGTTCTGCTCCCGCCAATCTCAGCTGTTGACGTATCATGTCAAATAAGATGGTGTCCTCTTGCTTAGAATCAACTGCAGGGGCAGATTCAGAACCCTCTGCAGAACCAGCTCCAAGGGCAGTTGCAAGGTCAACTCCAGGGTCAGCTGCAGGGTCAGCTACAGGGTCAACTTCAAGGTCAACTTCAAGGCCAACTTCAAGGGCAGCTTCAGGGTCAGCTCCAGAGTCAGCTGCAGGGACAGATGAGACCCCAGCAACCACAGATGATGAACAACTGCGTACCCATCACCATGCAGAAGCTGCGACCCCAGGGACCCGTGCCCAATGTCTCCGTGGTAGGTGAATCTGCTTGTGCGAGTTCTTTCCAAATTCGACAGCAGGGCATAGTAAGCTTTTATTGTCCGAGTTGAAGGACGGTGCCACTTCACCACAATTTTGTAAGGAGGGGGGGGTGTTATGATTATTTCCAACCTAATTCACCTGCCATATTTATGGTTAACGTTGATGTTGGCTAGGGTTGGCCGAATTATAATTAATATCGGCTAGTGATGGCCACACTTTAAGTAAAGGCATAGCTCGGAATTTTTTTGGAGGGTAGGGGGGTTTGGTGGGGTTTAACCACCCTTTGTGTAAATTTGTGTGTTCATTTGTGTGTGCACATGTGCATGTACAGATGTTTAATTATAAATTCAGATGGAGGGTAGCGAGTTCGAAACCCCTAGATATGCTAGTGCTAGTTTTGGCTAAAGGGGCTATATCATTGCGATTGTTGGGTAATGTTGACTTAACACTAGCATAAATTTTTTTTGGGGGGGTGGGGGGCTATAATATGTCGATCAAAGTGTCCTTTTTGGCCAGCGTTGATAGTTTATTTGGCATGTACATTGTAGAAACCTTGACTGACGACTCCCCCATTCTGTTTAACGCAGGCACCGCAGCAAGCGAGCACCGTGCCGAACCAGTTTCAAAGTCAAGCACCCCCCACATCAGTGGTGGCATCGCAGCTGGCTGTGCCCACTGTTGCTAGCGTAGCTCCCGTAAGTGCACTGAATGTTTGTTTAGGGAACAAGTCAGGGAGATTAGCAAGTGCACGAGGAATAATAAAAAGAACCAAAATGATGAAATACAATTCCTGGAGCTCTAGAAGGATAATTGTCTTTGCAACAGTACAGTCTTTTCATGTTAAGATAGTGGCTTTAAGTGATATTAAATCGTCAAACGGCAAATGTCACGGAAGCCAGTGATACTGCGAGCGTAATTTTAAGTCCTCTTGTTAAAATAATGGCTACTGCAACAACCCTTGTTAGACGGCATCACATATTGTTTTCATAACAAAGGAAACCTTTATGGCTATGTCGGTACTTTCTTCTGCCAGACTTGCGGGTGTGCCTTTGCGAGGCTTGTGAAAAATATCCAGGAAACCTGCACAACTACATGGTCTTACAGCTGTGGAGTAAAACAAGCCGCGCTTGCGTGCAGTTGGTCCCCCTCTCTTGCATGCAGTTGTGAAAGCAGGCGTGCGTGCACTTTCTGCGCTGGTGTGTCACACAAACTGAGTAACAGCATGTTGTCTTTGGCAGCAGCAGTGTCAGTAGAGGGAACAAGTGATGGAAGAGCCAGTTTTCTCTCGTCCCAAGCGATAAAGGCCATGCAAGCACACTACTGTTAAGGATTCATCGTTCATCTGGCTGAGGGCAACTTAACAGAGACCGAGAAAGAGGTCACATACAGAGCTCTGTGTGTGTTTCCTTCTTGACCCGGTCTTGTGCTTCACTATATGAATTGTGAATTCTAATCAACTAGCCAGGCAACGTGCCTTAGCTACTATCGAGGAGGCTCGTATTGCAGCAGCTACAAAGAAACGCAGGCTTTCACGTTCTTGTGTTTCACGAGCGTAAAAAACTGGTGACTTTTCTCCAGCGCACTTCAATACCGTTCACAAGTTGGCATATGTAACAGTAATCAATGAAGCTGTGCAAATTAAAAAATTTTGGGTGAGGAACAGATATGAATTTTGAAGCGTTAATCTGAATTGAATATAATATTTCTTGAATATTTCTAAATACTTTTTAATAGTTTGCAGCTATATCAGAGGAAGAATGTGGGAGAGGATTTCTAAGCATATTCTCATGAGATACCAACATGAAAGTGCTTCTTTCGCTGCATTGATGAAGTGCTGGTGGGATAGTGTTTCATAGTTGTCTTATCAAGAATGAGGCAATGAAAAGGGTGAATAGTACTTATGGACATGATTTGGCGCAGCCAGAGTATTACCGACAATACTTCACACGTGAAAGGCATAAATGCTATTTTCCCAGCTTCTCCTCTTCTTTCAACTTCTGTACAAGCCCAGCTGATGCAGCTAGCAAGGGTGTGCCTAATTGAAGTCCGCAGTTCCAAATCTGCCACGTAGACTTCCGTCTATATGAACATTTGAAATTTTAGATGCTAAAAGTCTTTGGCCTCCGATTTTGTGGACTTCCTGCCTGCATTTCAGGTTTGAAATAGCATTAATTGAGCCCCACTTCTGCCAAATCTATCATCTCTACGTTGAAACAAAAGTTTTCTTGAGACAATACATTTTCGTCCGCAGCGAAGCTTGAAAGGCAGCTAGGCTGCAGTACGAAAGTGTAATGAGGTGAAGCATAATAAAAATTTGAGGCCGTCATTTTTAATCAGATGTTGACTGTATTCGTCATTGAGAAGTTCGGATGGCTTGAATAGTAAAAATTCTACTGCGATTTGAATCGAATAGCAAACACTACTAGAAAAATATTCTAAATTTCGAATATTCGCTCACCCCTAGTAATTGTAGTGTTTACTGCATAACATAAAGTTTCTGCAGACAGAAGTGTGACGTAGCAACTGAATCATTGTAGCGCTTTGTGGCATTTCATACGTAGAGTTAACAGTGCCTGCAGCCACATACCATAAACACCGGGTAACAAATTGGTCGCATTCATTGATGATATGTGTGAACACAGTGTACTCATGTTCAAAACTGAAAAATGTAAATCGTATTTCTGTTTCTGGCTGATGACAGGTTTCAAGCCAAGGGCCTGGAAGTAATCAGGGTGCTGTGCCGTCACCGGTCGGAGGTCCATCCCTGCCAAACAGTGTGCCAAGGTGTGTCTTCAGAAGAAAAAAAAAAGAGTATTGCAAAACAGACAAACCATGACTATGCATAGAACCATGTATAATTATGAACTTCACCTGGGAATCGTAGGGGCCAGCTGGGCATGCCGATTCTCTACCTCACTGCCCAATGATCTAGAGAAATTATCAACTTTGTTGTCCTTTTACCACCACAGTTGCATGAGCAGCCTTCTAAATATTACTTTGATAATTTCTAGGCTATTTTTAGGCAATATTTGATGTTATTAGGCACTTTCACGTGTTAGCTAATCAACGTCGTGGACGCACCGTCGCGCGAGAAAAGAGAGGAGCGAAGAGAAGAGGTCAGTGGTGTAGTTGAGGATGACCGCAGAATAGATTAAGACGTTTCGCTAGTTTTCCAGATTGAGAGGCTTTGATGCAATCGGGAAATATTTATTCATTGAATCATTTCTGCCTTGCAGCCAGATGGTGCAGTCTCCGGCTGGTGGCTACGCTCCAAGTCCCTCGTCGTCACAGGTGGTGCCTTCGCCTGCGGGAAGCTTTATGGGCCGGACGCCTGGCACCGTGGGAGCTCCGTCGCCAGGCAGCACTTTGAGCACACCAGGCGAGTTTGGCTCAACCATCATTTGGAGTCTCTCACGTTTGAGAAAACTTGTGCACAAAACTAGCTAACTTGGATTTCAAGCCGGAAGAGGTAGCCATTCACGGTGGGTTTTTTTCACGCTGAAATTGGGCTGTTTACTGTCGTGAGGTAGCTTCTTACGTGGGGCCACTGCGAAATGTGCCGCTGTGCCGAATTGAATGTGCCAGTTCTAATGAGACCGCTGCCTGGCGAGCACCTGGTAGTGTTGAAGTACTAAAGGACTCCTTTCTGCTGCGATAACCAATCTATTTGTCTGATGCTGTGTCAAAAGCATAACAGTTAACTCTCCTTTATTCTTTCTTTCTTTTTTTCATTTTACTCATTTGAATACCTGCCTCCAAGTGTGCCTGTGAGATCAAGAAGCCTTTCTTATTCTTGAATCAGTGTGGCAGTGCTCTTTCCAATAACAAACTGCTAAGGCCAATGTGCTTCTCAGTGTGGCAGTTGGCTTTTTGTGTATATAATGCTCCTAACTGCATTATGCAGGTGCTTAGCGAGGAATTTTACTGAAAAAATAGATTCTTAAACAGTGGAACCGCGATTATAGGACTTTCAAGCGACTACGCAAGACCGTCGTATTATCTGGGCGTCGCATAATTGAAAAACTAAGAATATAGTAATGACACTCGACTTTGCCCCAAAGAATGAGTATAGACCACCTGAATAAGCCCACGGCACGACCTTGTGCCTCTGCTAGAAAGGTAGATTAAATTATTCTTGCCAGCGTGAGCTGATGGCCGCTTAACTTAGTTGAAAGAGATGCGAGCGAATCTCTATTCTCAAGTTTAAAAAGAATGGAATCCAACGTGCATCTTTCTACCGATAAATAGAGTCCGATAATTGCCTGTGCATGAAAACGAAACTGAAACCGTGTTGTTAATAGCATCCCCTCAGAAGAGTCAGACACAGTGTCATTGCTATCACATAATGGCGCCCGACCACGAGTTTGCGTAGAATGCCCTCGTGTGCGATTGAGCACGGGCGGAAAAGGAGGCCCGTGTACTCAGATTTGGGTGCACGTTAAGAACCACAGGTGGTAGAAATTTTTGGAGCCCTCCACTAGCGCGTCTCTCATAATCATATGGTGGTTTTGGGGCGTTAAACCCCACTAATCAATCAATCCCCTAATTACTACACCAATTTAGCCATCTCAAAATACTCGTGGCTTTATGAAAAGTATCATGAGAACCCGTGTATAGCGTGGGGTTATATTCTAGATATTACTGTGCAAAATTTCTACCCCAAATTGTGGGTGAATCCCAAGAAAGTTTGGCCAGAATTCGTACTTTTGTTTTTGGCAATGTGCAGTGCTATCATCATCTTCTTCAGGTGTCTGCATGTTTCTGCGGTAGGTAGAGTTGTAGTGTTAGCGATGTTAATCCTACAGGCGTGCAACAGTGGCCACTGATGACCATTGCAACCGCTTCATGCACGTAACAACGACCACGATTTTACGTCGGTGACTGTACGTCATGCCAGCTTCGCGAAAGCAGTATTCGGCTGCCTTTATAAAAAAGGCTATCTTAGCTCCGGTAACTGTGCTGTGGGGTGACAGTTCAGCGTGGACGAGCGGTGCGTTGGCAGCTGGAGAAAGCAGAAAGAAGCCTTCTTTGTATGCAGCGTCCAGCGAAGATATTTTCGAGGGCCAGAGCATAGAGCTTTTCCTGGCGTTGAACAGGAACTGGCGAACTTTGTTCGGGAGCAACGGGCTGCAGAGCACGCTGTCAACATTAAGCTGCTGCAAGCAAAGGCAAAGGCGATCGCGCGAGATCAAAGCATTGATTTGGCGGTCTTCAAGGGGAGCAAGCATTGGGTGTACCGCTTCATGCGCCACCATGGATTCTCCCTATGTTGGCGTACATCGATATTACAGAGGCTGCCAGAAAACTACGAAGAGCTGCTTGAGGGCTTTCAGAAGCACGTTATTTTTTTGCGAAAGGCAGTCTCTTTTTAGGTGGGCCAGATCGGAAACGCGGATCAGACGCCTGTGTGCCTGGTATGCCCTCGGCTTTGATAGTTCATGAAAAAGGCTCCAGGAAAGTTACCGTGCAATCAACTGATAATGAAAAAACGCAAGTGACTGTAATGCTGGCCTGCATTGTAGATGAGCACAAGCTGCCGCCCCACGTCGTGTTTAAACGAAAGACGCTGCGAAAAGGGGGGAAGTTCCCAAGAAATGTTGTCGACTGCTGCCGGGACAAGGGGCAAATGGATTAATCGCTCATACTTGACTGGATGAAGTCCATGTGGTGTCGACGGCCCGAAGCACTGCTAGGGCTTCCATCGATTCTTGTGCTCGATGCATTTCGGGGTCACCTGGCGGACTTCGTGAAGCGATTGCCGCATCGACTCCTGCATTGACTCCTGCATCGAGCTCGTTGTTATCCCGGGAGGGAGGACATCCCAGCTGGAGCCGCTTAATGTGTGCCTCGTTAAGCCACCACATCAGGCGCCTGTATTTGGAGTGGATGAGGTCCGGAAGCGACCACTGCCGGACGACTGGAGTGGGCCTCGCCAGTGATGCTGTGCTTGTGGATCGCCTGCATTACTGAGGAGCCCACTTGCTGCACTTTCTAAAGGTGCTCTATTTCAAGCACTCTCGATGGCACTGATGACGAGACGCTATTGGAGGACATGTCCGACACGGGAGCTTCGGCTGAGAGCTTGTCAGATGATGATGAGTGATGTAGTGTAAATAACTGTTTTTTTTTTCTGTTTTCTTCGGTCTGTATTCGATTGAAAACTTTTTTTTCGCATTTCCTATGCCTGAAATGCACCTCAGACTATATGCGGGTCCTATACGCAAGTTTTTACGACATATTTCTGGAGGCATCAACAAATATCACATTTCTCTGATTCTTGAGAATTTTGGACACATTTCTTCAAGCACCTGGTATAGTACAGTGCGATACTTTCGCATGGTATCTTCAAGAGGTTGCTACAAGCATTCAGTGTATCAGTGTTTGACAGTGCGCATGTAGGTGAATAGCAGACCCTGAATGAAGTTTTTCGTCTTAGATGTGATTCCTGCCGTTTTCCTCTTCTTCACTAACTATCAAACCAACTTTCGCAGGTAATGTCGGAGGTGCCACGCCCAGTCCTGCCGCACGTACCCAGACGGATGACCAAGCGTACCTGGAGAAGCTGAAGCAGCTGTCTAAGTACATCGACCCATTGCGAAGGATGATTGCGCGCATCGACAAGGACGAAGGCATGTTTCCCCTCCCGCCTGTCAAGTCAATATAATGCCACTCTTTAAGAACTTACATAAGACACAGAAACATCAGTGTGTGCAGGGCTTCTCTTTAGAGGGGGCAAAAGTTCATTGAAGCACCCCCCTCCACATTTATTTAATCCATGGGGCTGGCTTTGTCCCTCTTTTAGGTCACTAGGGGGGACGAGGCGGGAGAGGGGCAGCTACCTTCCTGCATCCCTCCTCTCGCATGTGTACACTTATGCGAAGAAATATATTTGTTACAACAAATCTTTGTTTTTAGACGTGTATTTTTGTGAGCCCTCATTAGGAAACACCAGATATGCATACAAGCCAGTTTTTTTAAAATAATGTCTATGGTGGTTGTGTTGTAAGACTATGTGCATAAAACTCATCTCTAAGTGAATATGATCGATATGTATTGGAAAAATTTTAACCAGGCTGTTAAAAATATGCGGAACCATGGTAATGTGTTGTGGGAACCTCGGTGTAATGTAGCCCCTATAGTACAGCACACGCCCATTTGTGAACATTTTGACGCTTTTGCGTATTTCTTCTTCCCAACAGATCGTAAGAAAGAGCTCAGCAAAATGAACAACCTTCTCGAAATCCTGTCAGACCCCAACAAAAGGTGAAGAAAAGGGATATTCATCTTTCCAGTTTTGGCTGGGCATATGTGTCTTGCAATCGCTTGCTGGCATGCTTGAGCTTCCGTTTACTGTTGTGATTGTTGCATCTTGTTCTGTGTATATGTGGTACAGTGCAGTTCACTTATAACTGTACTACATGCAAGAAAACAGACCATGGGAAGCCTGACCCATTATAGCAGCATGGTGGCTAGTGCGGTACGGTGTGAAGGACAGGGATGCCGGTTCGAATTTCTGCCATAGTGGTTACGTAGGCAGCCCAAATGCAGAATATACTTACTTGCTTAAATTTATCCATAACCCTAGCTGTTCAAAATTTTAATGGGATGTGCCTCTGTTGATATTGTGGCTTTTGATTCATAAAATGACTAAATTGAATTCGTCTTTATAGACCAAATAGCAAAGCTTAGACCACTTAGTTGCAAGCAGGCTTGAGCTCACCGCTTCACTTGAGGATGTGGGTTCAATTTTCAGCCACGGCAGCTGTATTTCGATGGGGTGAAAATGTGAGAACGCTTAAGAGCAATAACCCAGGTGTTCAGAATTAACTTGCAATCCACCGGTACAGCATGCCTTCACATCTTTTGGTAGCGATGAGACTTGAAACCCCCGGAATTATTTAGCTCTGTTTATATATTAGGATAGTTACTGACTTGTGGATTGTTGTTATAAGTGAACTGAAACTGATGGTGGTTTCGTTGCATGATTGTGCTTGCATTGTACCTATGCACGCATCTGTACTTGCCCGCTACATTGAGCATGCACTGCTTGCTTGCAGAAGATGAACTGTTTTCACTGGGGTGCCCGGTGGCTGCTTTTTATTTTGTTTTTTATTTTTTGCGATTTCGTCGTGGCAAGTTCATCATTGCAATGCAGCACTAAGCTTTTTTAAAGCATTAACTTTAAATACGTAACGGGACATCACACAAAATCATTCTGATTTCTAAGTCATACTAAATTTCTATAACTCCACACAGTTTTATGGAACTCCCGGCGTCGGATCTCATTTACTCGCTTTATGCTCCTGCTTTGGGGTGATTAAAACATCCTGCAGATGGTTGGTGCACTATTCACATCTGGTCTGCGTTTTTGCTGTTGTAACACTTCACCTTGGTTGCGCTTGATGCTTTAATTATGCACCTGTGCAGTGTATTAGCTTCGGATATCTTGAGGCTGCCCTCTCGTCGGAAGTCTTTCTCAAACTTGCCGGTGCTTCTCACAACTTTCCATGTTGCCTTTTGCCATTCTCTCTTGTACTTCGCGTTTTCCTTTTTTTTTTCTTGCTTCATTGACATTCACTTGCTCGTTCGTACAAAAGGTATTTGCTGTGCCTTGTAAAACACTCTGGGGCTTTTGTCGTAGGTTGAATTTAGTTTACTGTGATCGAGGAAGTATAAAGCGTAAGTTTGAACTCTAAATACAATAAACTGTATGTGCAGAACCTTGTACAAAGATAGGTTGCTCACTTATTAAACCTATCTAAGTCAAACTACTTGTTCACATCTATAGCTTCAAGTAAATTTATCAATCTTTGAAGGTTTGTCAGGCACTTGAGCTCTAGGTAAAGGAACACTTGTACTTTTTCACTCACGTGTGATATCTTGCTACTGCCATGCCGGCTTTAATGATTTTGCCCTGCTGACTGATAGAAATACTAACAGCTTACTAATTCCGATGTTGGTCGTGTTGCATGTATTCTTACTTTTTCTTTTCGTTTTTTTTTCTCCCATTGTCCTTTGAACATGCAGATCAATGTGAGTAGAATACTGCCAGGCTTGGGAAATTTTCTTTATAATTATAGTGTACCGTTGGTTTTGCGATGTTGCGTGATTTGGTTTTTGGATACGTTACATTAAAGTACAATCCTGTGTGCTGCCGAGTAAACGTTACGGAGACAGTACTGAGGTGCCACTTCGAACTATATTGCTGGATAGCACGGTGAATTTCGCAATGCTGTTTTTAAAGAACGTGAATGTAGATTGCAACAGAATCGAAAGTTGGGCTAGTTGGATATGCATGGTACAACTATCAGTTAAAGCCCTTGTCCTGTCTTCCTGTCTGTTTTTCGTGCGCTTTAACTGATAGTTATACCGTGAATGTAGATAATGGCTAACGCAGGTACCTAGTCTGAACTGTGTCACTTCTTTTGTGCATGCGGTATTGTATGTTTGTTGGGTGGTGTTGGGCTCTCAACATGTAGAAAAAAAATTAATAGAAGGAGTTTTTGGAGCATGCTGTTTGCTCATTTGGGTCATCGGTGCGTGCAAGCAAGCTTGTTTGTAAACTTTTCTTGCCGAATAACAGCATAAGCTGTCCATTTCCACTGCATGATATACTGTGTGAGCGTAACAACGATACCTTTGTTGTCATCATCAAAATGCCTCTACAGTGTAATTGTAAAGTGCACGTCTAGCATGCTTTACTCGGTGCTGCAATAAGTACAGTGTACTCGCCTGTTGTCACGATTTGTACTGTCTTATCGCTCACTCATTCCAAACTCTCCCCATATGCTGATTAATCCTGCAGAAGAAGCTGTCGGACTGAGCATTTTAGTGTGAAAAATTTGTAACACTGTTGAGAAAGCTTGCAGCTTTTAATCGAGTGAAATGCTCCAAACGATTGTATCATCTGCTTCAAATCCCTGTTGGAAAAATAAGAGGCACAGGCACAGCGCCACATCTTAGAACCAATGAGACATACTTTCATGCTTGGCAGTCGGGGCAATGATGGCAGTCATATTAGGCTTGCACTAATCTAAGGGAGAGATTGCTTCATTGTAGGCGTACTAATGCTACGTAAAAAATCATTTTCAGCGTTGCTACTGCTCACAAGTAGTGATTAACTGTTCATTCGCTTCCACGATTCTCCATGCGATGGATGTTTGTATCCTCAGTTGTATCTTCAGGTACCAATATACCTTTGCTTTTATTGCTCAGGTGTCCAATGGAAACTCTACTAAAATGTGAGCAGGTGCTGGAGAGGCTGGAGTTGAAAGTGAAAACGGTAAGTATAAAATTCTCTGAGTGCTCATTGCCACATTTTTTTTACTTATATTTAAATACAAAAGCTTGCCTTACCACTACTGCGAATTGCCTAAAAGTTGTACTTTTGCTATAAAAAATACTATGAAATAGAGCCAGGAGTCTGAACACCTCAGAGCTGTAGCAAAGCTGTAGTGCATTGATTGCAAGTTTTGTATAGTGTGTGTGATGTACAACTTTTTCAGCTTGTGAAAGAGCTAGTAAGTACACAACCCCTTGCATGGCTTCTCTTCTTGTTCAATTTTAGCGAAGCGTACATACTCTTCTTGCTAGTCTCAGTGGCTTTCCAGAATGATGTGGCTCATGGCTGGACACTTCAGTAAGCATTGCTCTACAAATTCAGCAAATGAATTGCATATTAAAGTGAATGGTAATGGACATGACTAACCACAGAATTATACTTCTACAGTAAAAGCTTGTTAATTCAAAGCTCGAATTGGATTATAAGATTGTTCAAGTTAAGTGGAATTCGAATTAGCGTGTGGGCTCTAAAATGAATGGACATTGCATCGCACTGCAATGCAGAGCTAGATGGCATGCTCTCTACTGACTCAGTATTTCTCTTTTATCATTCTCCTTTCTAGGCGGAGGCCTGCCATTTTATATACTTATCTCAGCCACTTGGTGCAGTGTTACGAAAGTATCACTGAGTCAGGCATGGGGAATGGAAGTAACACTGTAAAGCCCCCACACCACTGTCGACGACACTGCCAGAAAAAAAACACACTAATTGTGGATTATTAGTGCATCATCCACAAGCCCTATTTGAAATACATACTTGGATAAGTCGGTTCTAGTTGCTGATATTCTAGCCAACAGTAACCGCAGCCTTTGCTGCACTGTGCGGTGTTGGAAAGTCTTAAGTACGCCAAGCAGAACTCTTGGAAAAGTGCCTGTCATGTTTTGCATGTGTCTATTTTATTCTGCTGGACAATTTGTTGCAGGAACCGTGGCTCCTATGGAAAATTCAGTTGCTTACTTGTACATTTCATTTGCGGCCTGACAGGCGGAAAGCTTTGCAAGCGGTGGTGGTGCTGCAGGTGTTGCCCCCGGTGTGGGCGGGCGTCTTCAGGAGCAGAACATCTGCCAGCCACTCCTTGATGCAGTGGCCAGCCACATCAAGTCGCCCATGTTTAACCACACATTGAGCCGTGTGTTTGGCCCTGCCATCACCACCCTGCTGGGCCCTTCTCCTAGAAGGTGGGTACGAGTGGGCACTGAATGCACAGTGCATTTTTCTTCACCATACGTGAGCACGTAGTTATGAATTACCTTAAGCTTCTTTGCCATTCTGGAAATGCAACAACGCATTGCAGTACTGTAAAATTTCGTGTTATTGCCCCCACCTGAGTAAACACCTTCTCAAATTTCTGTTCCTCTGCATTCCAAGAAGGTGCACCTTCCCATTTTGCACCTCAATCGCACAAGATAGCACAAGACACCAATGTCGATTTTCAGGGTCCCGTGAGCGAAAGCATGACCTTTGAGACACAATTTATGGGATGGTACCTATGACAACATACCCAAAGTAAGGCCTCTGAGATGTTTGTTGCTTGGAGCAGCACTTGTAGTTTTGCACCATATTAACTAGAAGAGAGTCTGGCGCTACTGTTTGTGTGGGAATCCTTGAGTGGTGCTTCTCCACCATGAGAATACTCAGCATCCCCGCCCTCACTACAGTGCTTGTAGTCCACCTCTTATCCACAATTAGGACAAATTAGTGAAACCACTGTGAGCACACTTTAATAGTACTATTTATGCTATGAAGGGTTTTTCTGCTAGTAAAAACTAAAAATCATGGCCACGCTCCCCTCTCCGGTGTTATTTCAGGTGACTCCCCCCCACCCGAATAAGTGGCTGGATCCACCCCTAAGAAAGACTCCCCGTAAATGTGTTTGATCACAGCTTCGGTTCGGGGTGCAAGGCAGATTTCATTCACCTGCAATGCTTCCTTTCTCAGAAATGCATTTTAACTTCCTTCGTAGCATTGCGCAGCAATGAAGAGAATGCAGATTTTTTACTGTTATAGACTCTATTTCAAAGCGAATAGAAAGCCAGAGGAAAGCACAAGAAACAAAAAGAAAATAGCGTGACAAGCTGTCACTTGCATGTACTTCTAAGGTGCCAATTGTAAGCTTGCACCTGCAAGTGCTAGCATGTCCAGTCGTTTTGTTCCTTTTTTGTGTGTTTTAGGCTGATTTTGTTGTCACCTGTTTTGACTACGTACTAACTAGTTCAGTCTAATGCTTTGTTACTCCCTTTCTGCACACATAATTTGCCATTTCCTTTCGTAACATTATAACGTTGCTCTTTGCATTTTTTTCTGTGCAGAGCTTGCAGCTCACCTGAGGTGCCTGCCAAACGTCGACGTCTTCCCGAGGAAACTGTGGAGATTCCGGACCTGCTGCAGGGCGAAATCGCCCACCTAGACCAGCGCTTCAAGGTTCAGCTAGACCCAAGTCAACACCTGGGATCCCGAACAGTCCACCTGATCTGTCAGCTAGGTGAGCCGACACCATAATACTGGGTTCAGGAGAGGAGACTGGAGTACTTTGAGAATCTGAATAATGCTTGTAATTGTCAGTCAGGTAGTGCCACAGCTTATTGTAAGGCTTGCAGGCCAACTCTGGCGATTTTTTTCACATCAGGGTAATGGTGTTTCTGTGTTCCTGAGGCACTCTTGTCAGGCACCCGATAGCTGAAATGCTCGGTAAATTTGAAAATATTTTTTCATAAGCAAAAAGGCGCAGTACCGAAACCAAATACCAACTGAGCACATAGTCTACTTTCAGGTAAAGTTTGGTAAGAACAAGAAACCATGCAAGGCATCGCTTGCCAGACCAGCGAAACGCCGGCCAAATACGACGAAGGAAGGAAGGAGGCTTTTCCGCTGCCGTCGCCTTGCGGCCAGCACAGTAAACGCTTCAGCAGCCAAAGTTAGCAATGTCATCAGCCGCGTCGCTTCCGTTGACTTGCCAAACATAGTCACCCTGACAATGTTGCCAATAATTCTGGCAAGCCAAGTGGGTGTTTTGAGGCAATCTTTAAAGTTCATTTGCATACAATCAGCGTATCTCTCAAGCTTGAAAGTTGCCATAGATGACGGAAATATGCAAAGGAACGTATCGGGCGAATTTCAGAGAGATTAATTGACATCGAAAAATCGCCCTAGTTGGCCTTTGGAAGGCCCCTCAACCACCCAGAAACCGAAACTTCGTTTTTGCTTTGCTGTTACGCACAAGTCACCACCAAGCCCGTTGCTGCGGGATTTTTTCTAAACAAAGCCGTGATAGTGTAGTTACACGCGTTCAGTGGCCCAACAGCGGCCCTCGCTCATTTCACCCTTTCCTTCGTTACACTTGCTTGGTCTGTTCGTCTCTCCTCCTGGCCATGTGCCCCCATCTCACTTGTGAGAAGGAATAGGATATCTCGCATGTATCTGTGAGCAGACAAACAGGTTCTTATTGTCGCTGACTTTACTAGATGCGCGTGGTGACTTCACAACTAACGCAGTGGGTATTGAAAGGCTCAAAGAGCAATTTGGGATTGCTTTTGTTTACTTCGTGGCGTGCCTGTGGCTCTTAGCACTGCAACTATGTAGGCGTTTTTTTACCTTGACGACAGTCTGAACTCTATGCATGTGTTTATCTGAAATGTTATAAAAATATCCGTGGTGGTTAGGAGACCTTTAATTAAAGCCTTGTGTGTATTTAGTCGACATATTTGCTTGGTCATTCTGAATCTCTGGATTGCACCCATAAAGGTGTTGGCAGCCTTCAGACTGAGTCCCAATTAAGCGTTGCAACTGGGCGCACGAGTGCACACAGAGTGCACTTGTGGTAGCACCACATGGCCTGGTCAGCGCTAAAAGCCACTGTGGCAACTGTAGTGGCTGGTGTCACGTGACCGAGCACTTCTATTGGACAGCCCGCCATGCCAGTGGTGTTGCGTCAAAATCGGAGCAGTTAAGGGGGCTGCACTGCATGTCAGATGCTTGCAAAATTTGAATGCACTTGGAGCGCTCGACTTTGATCACGCATATACAGTGGAAACCCTTTGTAAGAGACTCTGATGTAACAGACACTCGAGGTTAAGAGGCACCAGTGTGTCTACTTCAATAGTAAGAATTTCTGAGGCTTGACGTCCCAAAACTACAAGATTATGATGAGAGAGAGATGACGGGGTGAGTGCAGGGCTCCGGCAATTTTCACCTCCCGGAGTTCTTCCGTGCGCATCTAAATATAAGCACACGGGCCTCCAGTACTTTGCCTACATTGAAATGTGGTCACCATGGCCATGATTCGAACCTGCAACCTTTGGGTGAGTAGTTGAGCACCGTAACCACTGTAGCAGGTGTGCCTACATTTAAATAGGGTTTCATTAGAAAATGGCACAGTGGGCTGCTTATAAGTGACTCCATATATAAAGGAGAAGAACTGCTCTCTGGAATGTGCTTCTTAAGAAGGAGCTTCAGCTGTACATGCCGTCGGTTTCCATCACTTCATCTCATTCGTGTAGACAAGAATATTATAACTGTGACAGTGCGAATTTTATTGCAAGAGCAGTTTTGATGGCACGTTGTCGATGCATTTCTGCTGCAGACGACAAGAACCTACCCTGTGTTCCTCCGATAACTGTGGCAGTGCCAGAAAATTACCCGAGTCGACCACCCCAGTGCAATGCTAGCCGAGATCAGTATGGTAAGATGTGATGTTGTATTGCTTGTACCAGTAGTGCTTTTGTTGGTGTGAGCTTGTGGCGAAATTAGGCAGTGATTCAGTAGGGTGTTCCTGGGGTTCTAAATATGCATAACTGTGATGTATGTTTTTGTTTAAACATAGCAAGCTTAATGCTTGAAAGCCTTAATGGAAGAATGCGGTTTCTAGATCTGTTGGAAATAGTACTTGGATAAGGTTAGAACCCGAATCAATCAATGTGACACTCATAGAGTATAAGTTTCTTTTCTAATGCAGCAAAATCTATGAAGTGGCAATATCTTTAAGCAGCAATTCTATCATTTCTCTCAATATATCATTTTATTATATTCTTGCTGTCTCTCCCTCATTCCAGATTCGACGCAGTTTCTAAGAAACATTCTTCACTCGTTAGACATCCATCTTAACAAAATGCCCGAGAAGTATTCAGTTACGTCACTTCTGGACACATGGGTAAGCACTCTGCCGTTGTGGGTGCTACATTGCCCATTTTTTACAGTGTATCCCGCTCAACAGTATTTGGGATGTGGGAGGCTAGACATCTCACTAGGTTTTGTTCACTTATACTATTGCAGCCATGGGTTTTATCAGCAGTTGTTTATTATGCCCGTTACAATAAAATTACGAAGTAGTTTTCCATGTCACTTTTTATATTTGCTATGATTGTATTTCACACCAACCTCAAACATTTTGTGATGTCACTTTTTGTTTTAACAAAACTATGTCCTATTGAAACTGCCCACCTGCTTCAACCTAAAGGTCTACAGTATGTAATAAATAAATAAATAACACAGTAGGACCTCTTCGATATGTTCCTTTCACACATTTTTCCAGTGTGAACTTTTAAGACATTGTCATCAAGTATCTTCATCAAGATGTTTTAGTGAATTTGTGTTGTACGATTTTCTGGATCAGTACGTTTTATTTGTGTTTTTTTTAAATAGATCTGAATGAAGTTCTACTGTATCCCTTCGTAACACACATTATGATTGACTGTTTATAGATACACAAAGTTTTCATAATATTCATGTGATTTCAAGGTTCTGAAGACCCAATTTGAAGCAAGTGCATGTGTTAGAATAAATTATAATGTATATACACCAATAATTATAACTGGGTAGTAATAATTGCCTAATTATTGTCCACTCATGTGTTAGAATAAATTATAATGTATTCACACCAAATAATTGTAACTGCATACAAATAATTACCTTATTATTGTGCAATCAGTAATGCTATATTTCTCTAACTGGATTGAGCGACCCAATGAGATTACATGTGATGGTTATCTGGTGGCTCAAGCATTCGCCCACCATACATTCAATGTCTTGTTAACAGTACTGTGTTTGCCATAGCGATCGTGTGTAGCAAAAGTTTCAATTAGAACTGATATAAGGGAACTTCGGCAACAAGAATGCTTAATTTACCGTTAGCTCGATGCTTGTAGTCTTCCTTGCCAAATAGTGCACATATATGACAAAAGTAAGTTGAGTCTCCTGATGGAGACATTGTGTCTCTAAGCAGTATGCACCTAGGCTATTAGGGAGCATACCACATTTCAAGACATATCATAGCCAGTATGTCTTGAAATATGGCATGTTGTGAAATATGGTATGTCTTGAGATAAGGCATGTTTTCTTATAGCCTAATTGCATATCGCTTTGTGACACGGTATGGCCCACATATCAAATATAACATTACATACTTTTGTTGCTGGAGTGTTAGAAAATTGTGCACGATTGTAACTAGCTGTTGTTGAATATGATTGCTATGTTGGTATCGGGTAGTTTCCTGAAGTTCTTACAGCTATCATTTTTTTCATCACACAGGAGATGTGCGTTCGTCAAGCCTGCTCCTTACCTGACACCATGGTGACAGCTGGAAGAGATTGATGTAGACTCATGCTTAAGTTGACCCACTTTCTCAGGACCTGATATCAATCACCGTGAACACTGCCTCTCTAAGCGTGTCGTCAGTGCACACGGCGTCAAAACGACGTCATTTTTTGTCTGGCTGGCCCACCTGTACCTTGATTGTAAATATTGTTCATTGTTGCAGACAAAAATAGATATTTGTTCACCACATATCTTTCGCTCTCTTCTTGAAATGAAAAGGAAATGAAAAAGAAGACTCGTATGTGTCTGTTTGCCTGAAATTAATGCATAAAGAAAATGAAGTTTGTGTTAGCTTGTAGGAGCTGAGCTCAAAATACAATGATGCAAGAAGGAATGCACTGCTCAAGCACTAGCCTGGTGTTGTTTTCCTTCTTTTGTTTTCGTTTTCTTCCATTTATAGATTTAAAAAATTATGTGTACCTTAGCCATGTAAAGCAAACAGCTAAGCTGGTCGGTCCTAGGGGCTTAAAGGGGTACTGACACAAAATTTCGTGGCTGAGATAGCCTGTGGGGTCGGATTCCTAGGAACATTCGTATATCATCTACAAAATATCAACAGCAAATATAGCTGGGAAGGTAATTTAAAAGAATTTTGAAGGTTGCGTGAGCCCTCGACGCCATCGTGCCATTGACACCATCGAAGGGGACCCTTTGGGGACCCCCTACTTCCCTCACGTCACCACGCTGCAGTCAACAAAATAAGTTATAGTGACATCATAGCTGCCATTTTTCTTTTGCTACGTTTGTTCCCACAGTCTACATTTCTCGGCGGCTGGTTGCGAGTGCATGGTCGTGGTGCACGCTTAGAAAGTTTTGTGTTTGGCGACACTGCTGTCCCGTTTCTTATTTGAAAGTAATTCTTGATGCGGACCGAGTGGAAGTATGTCACGGTTCTGTGTGCAGACGTAGTCAAGAGCTGCACAAGCTAGGTGGCGACAGTTGCACCCAGTTCTTGGAGCTCTCTCAAACCTAAACCGAAATTGGTCAATAATATAGCTTTTTGAAACTTTTATTCTGTGAACCAATTCTATCCATTTGGTTTGACGAATTTTCTTTCACCAACAAAGGCAAAGAAAGTATTGTCAGAGATGGATGCCACTCTCATGAAACTTTCGCATAAGTGAAAGCAAAGCTATATTTCTCGCCTCCGGAAAGACTTGGGAGCTCTGTCTTGCTACTAGCATATCTTCACATCCTGCGCATTCTCTTTGCTTGAATTGAACCATTTCATACTCTTCACTGCATTCGAACTGCGAATTTCCAACAGTATTTAATAGCATTCACATCACCTATGTTGGCAACATTGGTGCGTGCATGCAGGTCTTAAAAGACTCCAGGAAATGTATCAGTCTAGACGTGATGGTGTTGGATGACTTCGCCCGACAGCAAAAGCCAATTACATTTGTTATCGTTTTTGTGTGAAGGTTACATATAGAGTTGTGCGTACCTGACATGTTTTCACTACTTTCCTAGGTAGGCCGAGAATGACTTTTAAAAATGTTGCGGCTTTGCTTTAAAGGCAAAACTCGCACAGTGCTGAGACAACTGCATAAAGTAAGACTTGTACTTTTATGAGCAATACGTATTGCAGTAAGCAGTACTAATTGATGAGCATAATGTTGCACATACGTTGGAAAATATGAACACGTCTTGTTCATTGACCAGGAACACACCGCCAAGACGCGGCTGTCCTGGGGAGTGCTGTTAATAGAAAAAAAAACATATAGTAGGAGCTTTGCACTAGTGGCATCAAGCCTGCAGGAAGAGCCGAGCTCGGTGGCCTTCTTTGTTTTTCACACCTTTTTTTCTTTTCTCTCTCTTATCTGTTTTTTTGTAGCTATTGCATTCTAATTTTTTCCATTTTTATATGTTTATTTCTTTTTATTCCTCTCTCTCTTTTTGTCTTTTTCTGTGCTCTGTTTTTTCTATCTTTTTTTTCGTGTCTCTTTCTCTCGCCTTGTCTTTCTCTCACCCGCCGTGGTGGTCTAGTGATTATGGTGCGCCAGTGCTGATCCGCAGGTCGCGGTATCAAATCCCGGCCACGGCGGTGTAATTTTCGATGCAGGTGGAAATGCCTGAGGCCCGTGTACTTAGATTAATGTGCACGTTAAAAACTTTAGGAGGTTGAAATGTCCGCAGCCCTCCACTACGGCGTCCCTCATAATGATATCGCGCTTTCAGGACGTTGAACTCCAACAATGCCTTTTGTGCTTTTTTTGTCTGTCTGTTTTTTTCTTTTTTCCTGTCTGTTTCTTCCTCTTTCTCTGTATTTCTATATTCCTCTTTCTATCTATACCTCATTCCGTGTCTCTCCGTGTTTTATACTTTTATGCCCTTATTTCTCTAGATTTCTCTTCCTTTTGATTTCTTTCTCTGTCACTCTTTCACGTGTTTCTTGTGCTTCACAAATTTCAACAAAGCTTTCAACAAATATTCTCTTCGGTACCCTGGTACGTGATGTGTGTCAAATGGTACAGCCGTTATTCATTTAGTTCCCAGAAAAAAAAAATGGTTGAAAAATTTGGTAGCCGATTCTCAAATCACGCCTGTAAACGCGGCCTGCCCTGTGTATGTGACTTGACGTGCCCTTCTAATCTAACTCCGCATCGTCCAGCACACGGATGCAGCGCACTCTTTTTTCTATGTGGCGTTGACGACGCGAGCACATTCGTTCGGTTTTGCGAGCTGCATAGCCTGTTAGTCATCGTTGACGTCGGGTCCTACAGTAGGTATTGAGCGACGAGGTGGTCTACGTGGGACACATCAGCAACAGCACGTGCCAGTGCATGGAAATTAAAAAGGCCATATTTCAGCTCTCAGTAGCTGCAATATCGCTGAACTTCTCACTGGTAAGTACAGAAGGGCTGGCACAGCATGGCTTCGCGTCGGATGACGTCGCCAGCTTACTTTTCGCGTGGTAGAAGATGCACGTGTGCTATGTTTACACACTGGCTAGCCGTGGCAGCGTGTAACGTATTGCGTGAGGCCTACCCAGCACGGAGCAGCTCCTTGTTATGGGTTTCAGTTTTGGTTCATATCTCTTATTGCTTATATAAAATTATCGACGAGCCTCTCAGTAAAGTGAATCAACCTAACTGTTACAGAATTCTTTATATTATTTGACAATGGCATTGCGGTATGGTCGAAAAAGCATCGCAGTCCCATTTAACGCTCGCATTTGCTGTAGTCGGTAGTGGCGCATTATCACATGCGGTTTGCTGCGGGCACCTAGTTTATACGAACGGCTCTCGCTCTTGAGAAAGAAAAAAAGCTTTTTGCACCCGCGTTTTGCTTCAGTGCACCTTTGAAGGTGATGGTGCACGATCATCCAAGGCTAAGCATTAAAAAAAATCGGTGCACAAAAGGTCACCGGACATTCTGGCTTGCTGAGCATTAGCGCCCTCAAAATGCGGCACATGGGCTTTGTGTTCACTGGATCGCGCAGTCACTCATGCACATCGACGGGCCAGGTTCGAGGATGAGACTTGTATGATGATGCTACGCTTTTTTTTTTACGACAGCACGATGCATGTGCCCTTCCACTGACGGAAAAGTCTCAGAACGCTTGTTGATCTCTGAGGCTTTCATTTCGGCAATATCGGTTGTCCCGCCTCCTACCAAAACAGAGGACAGCACAGGAAAGTTTTCCTTTGTCATTTGACCGTATGCATTTTTGACGTCACTTCCGTGACGGAAATACGTCACTGAAGTTTCAGTGAACTGCGACATTAAACTCTTTCGTGTAAAAATGTTTTGCGGGAGAGGGAAAGCGGGATTGGCTCTCCCGACTATGCCATGTCTCCTTTCTTTCACGTTTCCTTTCTTGCGCTCTCTCTCTGTTTTGTTTTTCACATATGTCATCTTTGTCAACTGTGCATAACTGCTCTGCACGAACGAAGTTTTCAAACTTACAGTTCACTGATGCCTTCGTGGAAGAGGGCGTGCGTCGGTTGGCCGACGTGCTCATAGATGTTGCTCGACTGTGGACCAACCGCGCTCTAGAGCTCATTAGCGTGGACTCTACGAGGATGTCCACAAGGAGCTCGTTCATAGGCTACAAGATGGCTACAAAAAAGTTGAAAATACAGCGTTTACTTGAGATCACGTTCTCATAAATGCAGAAGAAGTGGCTAATCCATATGGAGGCGAAGCAAAGACTTGATGTGTGTGTAGAAGGGTCTGTGTGCAATGGATACAGTTATCATGCAAATGCTCATGTTGTGGTCGTCGGACTCGAAGGGTGCCTGGTATACATGGCTATTGGCATAGACGTGCGTGGTCCTCTTTTAGGGGGAGCCAAGCTTTACATCAGTGCCTCTCCCCCACTCCTCATCCTATTGGTCGGCTCCGAAGGATAACGAACTACGCAATGGATGCAAAATGGAGTGATGACGTGCTTCTCCCAACGGCCTTCCAACAGTGAAAGGTAAATAGCTCTAATAATATTGCAACATCAGGAGTACTCGGCCACCATTGTTGCTTAAAAATCGGTGTGGCTAAAGTCCTGCATCTTATATATAACGGAACAGGCTCTGTACTGATCAAAGATACGGGGCATGCTTGGCACCCCATTTAGACGAATAGGATGGTCTGTCCTCCTCTCCGTCCTTCCTATGCACACGGCTATTGGCTCTTATCCGAAACATATATGATCCTATTGGCCGATATAATCCTATTGACAGGCGCAAGCATTCTCATTTTCACCACAATTCTTCCCGAGATATTTGTACTTCGTCTCTGAGAAAACAAAGCAAGTAATAAAAGCCGTGCGAAATTGAAGCAGACCAAGCTGTGCACCTTTTCATTCTCATTTTCAGTACAATTCTTCCCTAAATATTTGTACTTCGTCTCTGAGAAAACATAGCAAGTAATAAAAGCCGTGCAAAATTGAACCAGACCAAGCTCTACACCTTTTCATAACATCATCGACGTTGGTTCGTGGAACAACTGCAGTATCCGAAGCTGCACAAGCGTGCGGCCCTTCGGCTACAATTCGAAAATGTCATTAACAATGACATCTTGAAACGGATATACAAACGCATCCATCTGTAGCAACCATAGGCTGGCGCCAGGTTCCCCATCAGGAAAGGGCCAAGCTTCATCTCAGTGTTCATCGCTCCCCGTTTAGATCGAGTCCAAGAGCCAACATGCTTCGCAATGATGGCAAAATGAAGATGAAGCTATCAAGTGCTTTTTCACAATGGTCAGCCTCCGGTCCTTGGCCTTCCGAGAGTGAAGATAAAGAAGTGCGCGGTTCTAGGAATGCAACACCTAGGACATTCAGGCGTCAATATCCTCAAAAAGCTGCATGCCCAGAAACCTGCTCTTTAAAGAAGGGCGGAGCAGATGTGAGGTGATTTCGCGACCTACCCTTCCCTGCCTTCCGTGCTCACGTCCATGTGGCAGTGAATGCATCTTCAGCAACGACACACGTTCAAAAGAACGTCGCCTTCTCAGCCTGGCAACACGTGAACGAAAACGAGAGTTGCGGCAAGTTCCAGAAAGAAAGTGACATTTCGACGTCGCCACAGAGCCAGCGCTGGCTCCCCGGGGGAGGGGTCAGAGACACCGCGTGCATCCCGTCCAACGGAACGGTAAGTGTTCCGCGTATCAGTGGCTCTCCGTCCTACGGAGTAAGTAAGTCTGTCGCGTGTGCCGATGTCAGCGACTGCGTACGGCGCGTGGCCGCCCCTGCAGCAACGTGGTAATCAGTCCGGGCTAGGGTTTCACCCGCGGCCGTTCTGTTTGCGTCCGGTGCAAGCTTTCCTCGTCGACGCTATTTTTCGGATCGCTTTCCGTAGCCAGCGCTTCAGCGACGTCGACGTCGTGATCGGCGTTAGCTAGCGCGTGGCAAGAACCAGCCAGCCACCGCGCCTGTCCGCCATAATGGGGTAAGTGACTTGAAAGTTGATGACGGATCTAACCGTCGAAATCGCGTTTTTTTCTGTGGATCATCGACTACAAATACAATCCTGTGGCCTCTAATCAACATGGAGCTTGTGAGGGGCACCGAAGTGGGAGGCTCACGGCTCGAGCTTGGCCCAGCTCTGCTGTATTTTCTTCATCGGGCACCTAAACCGAAGCACACGACCGTTTACTTGCATTCCGCTTGAACCTAGTGTGACTGTCGCGACCGGGAAACGAACTTACGACCTTGTGTGTGGAAGCAGTGCCCTGCGCGTATGGCTAGTGGAGCACTCAGAGAAGTCATAGAACACGGATTACGAGGTTTTCCGCGAGGGTGTGGGCGGAATTACTGTGCACCTCTTCCGCCGCCTTGCCTCATCAGCTTCTTGGAGCTGGTGGAGGACGTGGTCCATATATGGTAGTACAGTAATGGTCCATATGCTCGTACCATATGTTGGGCTACGTCTAGCTTGCAACACATGAATGTATTACAAGTAAATATCTTAATTAGTCAGCGGCTACATTTCGATAGGTGGCAAATTCAAAAACGCTTATGTTCTTAAAACTTGGTTGCACGTGCAAAGTTTCCAGGTGATTAGTATTAATGCGGATGTCGCCAGTACGCCGTTTACTTCGTAGTACGGTATTGCTTCGTAACACTATGGAGTTTTTTTTTACCTTGTATACGCGTGGAAGGTCGTCATAGCACCATGTTTGTATAAAGTGTGAATTGAAGTGCGCTCAAAAGGGTTGTGGCTCGGGCGAGTTGGTTATTCATGAACTTAACTTATGTTAGCGTGGCACATATGGAAATGAAAAGGGAAATATGACAGAGATGGCTTAGAAAAGTTGGCGCTAAACTTCCAACTGTTTATTTCATTATGGGCAGTACCAGCGCACAAACTCACGGGACGAAGAGAAGAGACACTTGTGTCTCTTCTCTTCGTCCCGTGAGTTTGTGCGCTGGTACTGCCCGTAATGTATCACCAACTAGCCCAACTATCAGTCCTGCTTCTGTTTATTTCATGCCCTTGACATCCATCTTTGTTGTGGGTGCTCCCCTGATCTGTACAGCTGCACCGTTATCGGCCAGTCTCGCAATCAACTGACCCGTGAAATCAAAGAAGCTGTAGCTGTAGCCGAAATGGGAAACTTGTGTGTTAGTTCACCATCAATTGCACTGACGGATAAAGAAATGACGTTTCTTGAAATGACACCACGGGTAAGATTAGTTGTGTTTTTAGTCAAGTATAAGATGTATGTGAAGGGCATGAAATAAACAGTCGAAGTTTAGCGCCAACCTGTCTAGACATCTCTGTCGTCTTGTCCTTTTCATTTCCATATGTGCCACGCTAACGCAAGCTAAGCTCATGCAGTGTGCTATAATTGACTGTTGTTGACGTCGTTTTATGAGGGAACGTACTCTTGTGTCTTGCGTAAGCCTACAATTCGTTTTCCTCGGGGCTGGTGGTATTATATATCTCGGTTATTGTGAGAAAAAAATTTAGTTTCCACGCCTGCTTTCTGTCTACTCTTCTCCCCCTGTTCCTGGTGTAGGTAGCAAACTATAGAACCTTCTCTTCCGGTTAATCTGTATTGCCCTCATTTCTGCTTCTCTTAATTTCTCTTCTTAAAGTGTTGTAAATGTTAGTGATCGTGTTCGCATATATGGATTATCATAAGCATATATGTAGCATTTTGTAAGCATATATGAATGAGAACTGACGCGCAACACAAGGAGTTTGGAAGAGTCACGACACAAGTGCACCGTTAAACTGTTTTGTTGGAGTTACACGTAGGCCCAGCGAGCAGAGAGGGCTGCTTTGGAAGGGGGAGTCACATTCGTGAAATTTTCTGTCGGTAAATACGCGCATTTTCCCTCTTCCCACACTCTGCAAAAGTATACTGTGACTACGTTTGCATTTCATAATCTCGGTATGTTTAGGGCCTTAGGACAGAAACGTCTATGGCAAAGATAAAGGCTCTGTGTGTTACCTCCATAGCTGGAAAAAAGCAAACAAATAGTGCAAGGATAAAAGGAGAGACAAAAAAGAAACCATTGCTATAAATCATCGCACTGACTTAAACGCAACGTCATCTTCAACCCTCCCCTACCCCTGTTAATCGAGTCCCAATCAAAACGAGCTCCACAGTAATAATGCAAAAATGAAAGGAGGTGATCAAGTGCTTCTCACAAAGGACTGCAGCTGGTCCCCTGCTTTCCGGGTCAACTGTTAAAGTAATCAGTTCTTTGCATGCAACATGCAGGCGTCATTGGTTGCCCATATTGTTAAAATTATCTTCAGTCATAAACTTGCGCATTAAAACAAAAAAAAATGGTGTGAAAGGTTTGAATGCAACAAAACGCGGGGCAGAGTTGGCGCCTTCCTTCACAGGAACGAACGAGCAGCAACAGCAACGTTACGCAAGTCGCGTTTTTTTTTTTTTTTTGCCTCAACGCGTAGCTTTCAATCCCCTACTAACGGTTCGGTACCAATAATGCAACAGGGAGACAAATGAATATATGTTAGATCGATTAGTATGACAAGTATCGAACCCAATTCAAGACGGCTGCAAAGCCCGCCAATTTTTAGCACTTCCAATCGGTGCCTCCTCATCTGATCACGTGGCCACACGAAATGGTGACGCGATCTTCGGTTGACATTTCGTCTGCTCGGCGCGTATGTCTTCACTGCTTCAGTGTCGTCGCCGCCGTCATGAGCGTACGCAAGACGATGAAAACACCGATGAATATGGACGCGCGTTAATTCGCGGCATGGCGAATCGTTTTCGGTTCGATCCTCTTCTGAGCAGCAATTCTAAAATCCATATAGGTAAAATCGACGCCGACCGGGTAGCGACGAGGCAGCTGGGTACGCACGCCTCTCCTACGTTGGCTGGTAAGACATATATGAACGCTGCATGCGCTTTACTTGTTCGCGACGACCGTGGCTTCAAATTATCACATTCGCCATCACGACTACAGCACAAATCCACCAAAGCGGCACAACGAAAATGCCGGATTCACACGAACGCGATGCACGAATCAAGCGAAAGAAAGCAAGTAAAGCCGTTGCTTGGCTTTCTTATGTGATTCTAAAAAGAAAAAAGAAGAGAAAAGTGAGCCCCGTAACTGTCTGCATCAGAGTGCGACACCTCAACAGTAGTAGCTCACAAGGGATGGGGGTGAGGAGGGATTAAATAGATAAGATTAAGAGGTATATACAGAAAGAGGAAGGAGAGAGCGAGGCACAGGGACAGCGAGCGACGGAAGTAAAGAGGAGATAGGAAAGATGGACACGGTCGCAGGAGTCCGAGGACGGGGCACCACTCGACGAGAGCTCTTGTCGGCGTCAGGAGATGGCGTATAGGGCGAGCCCCGTCGGCCAGAACTGCACTGTCGTCGGAGATCGCGAGGGCACAACCGGTCGGCACGAAATCCAGCGAGCAAGTCCGTTGCTAGGCAGCCAGGCGTCGTCGCCAAACGGTACCACATGTATGCACCACGATGACGACACCAAAATTGCCGACGTCAACGTTGCTCGTTCATCGTCACTCGGTTCCCGAGGCGTTGCCTAGGAATTTGCTGAACACGTCATAATGCTGTTGAAGTATCATGGTGGGGAACGCACCGATATGCTTTGGACGCTCTTTGCAGTCGAAATAGAATAATTTAAACGTAACGGACGCGATTCATACTTCGCGAAAAAAAAAAAGAAAAAACGCTCTTACGCACCAAGCAATCGAACGAACGGCACATCTCGAGTTCGAAATTTGGTGTCACTGCTACTTTAAAGACGGGGTTACCTTTACCCCATGCACCCCTCTCCCTCGTACTCACCCCCCTAAACGGACTTCTTTTTGGGCGAGTCGGTGCCTAGGAGGATTAAAGAAAAACTCAAGAACAAGCTTTTGTGATTGGTTGGAGCATTAGACGACCCGCTCGTTTCGCTATTCGCGCTGTGCAACGACTGCTTGTTCTTTCACTGTTTTAAAACGCTTTAAAGCCGTATTAGGGCGACTGATTTCCCGACATTAAGACTTTAGTAAAAAAAGAAGAAAAAGAAACCCTCCAGGCCTGCGCGTAACGCGCAGCACAGTCACAGAATCACCGACCATTCTTAAAAGAACATTTAAAAGTCTAAACGTCGAATTCTTGGCAAATCCCAAGTGTGGGTACGTGCCCTATATCGTGGAAAAACAAAACAAAACACAGTCACAGCGAAATCTGGAAGAGTGGCCTTTCATAGCCTTCTTTGAACACTATTTGGGTAACTGCTATACGCACACTTGCAGGGTGCCCACTATGCCATAAATCATAATTTTGTATGAAATCCTTCGGAGAAGCGTGGTACCCGCTACACACTTGCAAAGAATTTCGAGCATTTTTTTTTTTTTTGCTGTGACTGACGACGATGAAAAAATTGTGCCTAGTGATATTGTAATGGGATTGCACCATACCACGACCCCATCGTTACGCAATTTGCATACTGTGACGCTTGGCTATTCTTTACCTGTTCTAAAGCGTTTTATTACACACATTAATGCGATTCCTTTTCCCAATATGAAGCCTTTCTAGGGTCAGTTTGCAACGGAGTTCCATGCACCAGCGTAGCTCAGTAGTAGAACACTGGGCTGGCACGCAGCTGGGGGACCCAGGTTGAAATCCCATTGTGCCCATGGTGTTTTTTATTTACTTTCTTTCTCATTTTGCGTTATTGTGGTTACGGACACCGGCGGCGGCGGACAACTACGGGGCACGTGACGCTTGTTGTGATCTCATAACAGCTTTCGCGGTAATAAAAAAAAAGAGGGGTGGGGGGTGCAGAAGGCAAGAAAGCTAAACACCGAACTACCAAATGTTTGATGAATATCTGAGAAGCGTACAAAAAAAATAAAGACATTTTAGTGCATGCGTCAATAGCCAACACATGACGTGCAGCTACAAGTCAAGACAACATATTATTGAGTATGCTCATATCTGTCGAATGCAATGTTATAGAAGTGCCATTGACACAATCAGACCTTTTTCATTTTGATAAAGAATGCTTCCAACACAACTCTCTAGCAGGTTACTAGCTGCTTTTGCCGAGAATCAGCGCTTGATCAAAGTATGGACCTATACTGGGTGATTGCAGCGTGACCATGCACGTAGGATCTGTGCCGTAGCGAGTAAATCATGCATAGCTTTTATTATAATTCATTACAGATGCTGCACTGCAGCAAACGCCGTATTTTCCAATGTTTGCAAAATCTGCGAATCGCTAACTACATTTCTGCAGCGGGAATATAAAGTGGCAGTTAAAAAATTTTTAAAAAGCGGTAGTTCTGTGTCCCAGAGATGCTTGATCTTGCGCAATAGGCACATTCATATAGAGTAGTATACGTATATAGTTCCGTTTTGTTTCAGTGACGGTTTTAAAAGCGTCAACCCTTTTCTTATTTCCAGACTGTCGGTGGCAACACGCGTCTTGTTGTTTGTCTCCCTTCTCTTCGCACGCAGCGCCACCAATGGCAATGCAGGTGAGCGTACCTATCATTTTCGAGTTACAGGGCAAAAGCGTCGGTTACATGAATGCAACGACTGGCGCATCGTATCGCATCGTCTTTCTGGCGCTTTGCACTCTTGTGAACGGTGCGTAATGTGCCAGGAAGATTCAACGCGTTAATGAGCCAGGAACGTATAGGGCGGATTTCGAAGGTTAAGCCGACTCGTAGGCTGTCAATCACGAGGAAGCTAACGGGGGCATACCGTTGGTGGCAACCCAACGACGAGTATATCTGGGCGAGGGAGAAAAGAAACGCTTCTCGCGAGAATTAATGTGCTGCATGTAAACATAACTGCATCGCATAACTTGTGATGCGCTAGGATAAGTGCATGAGCTACCGGCGAATTCTGTCGTACGTATTCATTTCAACTTGGTTGAAGGCACTGTTTAAAGAGCTTCTAATGTGTGACCAGCGAGGCCATTAGAATTCGGCTGTTCGAGGGCTCCCCATGACCGAAAATGTATGCTTTCTCGTGATAAAGTATACATTTCGTGATTGTGAGCACGAAGAAGTGGTGCAACCACACGACTGGTGCTTTTTGCGCCGATCAATAGATTCCAAAGCCGGTATAATCTCGTGACGAAACAGCACCGTAAAGCAAACAAACAAACACAAAAAACAAACAAAAAGATTTACAGTGTCAATTTTTATGAAAGTGAACACGGCGATGCATGGCATGCGTGCTCCGGCGGCTGCTGGCAGCGCGTTCAAGTGGGAGCGAGAGAAACCACAGCTTCTCTTCGCGTCATCTAACGGCGAGCAAAATAACCATTCGTTGCTGATATAGAACGGCAATATTGCAACCTTTCCCCCTTCAAGACGATTACGGGCTCTCGCGTAATCACCTTGAAGAAGGGAGGGGTCGCAATCTTGCCACTGGTTTCAGATCAGGAACAAACGGTTGTCTTGCTCACCGCAAGATGACGCGACTAGAGAGGGTGGTTGCTCTCGCTTCCGCTTGAACGCGCTGCCTGCAGCCACTGGAGCGTGCAGGCCACGCGCTCCCGTGTTCCCTTTCATAAAAATTGACACTGTACATGCGATAATATGCTATTTTGACGTCATTGTGGCCTCCCTATATGGTACAATCACTATGAAAAGATGCGTCCGTAACAGCATGCGAGAGCTATCTGCATCGAAACAGGGTGATTTTTGGGAAAGTTTGCAACTTACAGTAAAAAAAAAACCTCGAACAAGACTAATGATGACAACATATAAAGCACTGTAAATATCATTGTGCTAATCATAGCAGCAGACGAAGCAGGCGCTCCCGCAGACGGACCCGCAACCGAGCCTTACTCCACCAAGCAGCTCGACGCTCCTGCCGAACGTGCGGTCACCGCGGGCTTGCAGTTTCTGGCCGATGATGCTGGCCCTCCACCACCGACCGACGGCACTGGCCTGTTGACGGCCGTCGAGGAAAACCCGCAGAACGAGGAGCCCGCTGATGGACAGAATAAAGGGTGAATTTTCACTATCGGGTCGTTTTCAACTGGCGAGATCTTCGTAATTGATGAGACTATGTGTGGTTTGACGGCCCAAAACAACGATATGATTATGAGAGACGCCGTAATAGAGGGTCATTAAACATCTCAGCGCAAGAACTTCTGACAACTAACACAATACACAACTAGCACAACTGCGCTCGTCCTCGTCTCTTGTGTTAGTTGTCGGAAGCTTTTGGGCTGAGAAGTTTAATAATGCATTACCAACTATAGCCCAATACCACACTTTACTTCATTAATGAAGTAATGGAAATTGGAGTAATTGGAGTAATGAAAATTGCCGGAACCCTCCATTAATGGAGGGTTCCGGCAATTTCGGCCATCTGGTGTTCTTTGACGTGCACTGACATCGCACGGTAACACGGGCCATATTGCCTCCACCAAAACGCGACCACCGGGATCGAACCTGTGACCTTCAGGTCAGCAGCGGAACACCTAAATTGGTCACTGATACGCTGTGGCGGACTTCTCATAATCATATCGTGGTTGAGGGATGCTGAACGCCAACCATTATCAGTATAAGTATTATTCGGAACTCCGAACAGGCTCGCCAGTAGAGCGCGTCGACAGAAAAACAAATTAATCGTGTCAATGTTTGCGCGTTCGCGGCATTCCCATATAACGGTCAAGTTTGCTGCCTTGTGTACCTAAGACGGCGTCGCTTTCTGTCAAAAGGCTCGATAAAAATGCCTGGCTTAGCCAGTGCCAGTCGCGTACATTTTCCGTACATAATAGTGGTATCGCGAAGATCAATGGTGCCCAGCGGAAACAAACTCGAGTGCTCGAACGCGCACGCGTGATTGGCTCCAATGCGTGTGCATGTGCACACACAGCGGGTCACATGCCTTATCTACCCAACCATTCTGTCACAACGTTAAGATGGTCCCATTGGATGGTCCTAACAGGATACCACATCATTCCAGGGGCACTAAGGCACGAGGCATCCTTGCTAATGAGACCGCGCCCGTGCAGACTGACGAGCGCTTCGCCGGCGAGCGGCCGCCTGTTCGGCTTCCAAATCATTCTACCAGTGCTCGTTTGGTAACCCTTGACATAGGGACTGAAGAGACACAAGGAAAAGGAAACCTAAAAGAAGTAAACGAAAAGCAGTTTGTGTGAGCACATCTGTGGAGATATATGCGGAAGGTCAACATCCGCAAGCGTTCGTCTTGTATGACGCAGTGAAGCTCTTGTCTTGTACAAGGTTGCTTTGGCCATGGCACTTACAAAATAAAAAGGTGTTTTGAAGGTTACGTTCTTCGTGAGAGATTTGGTGGCACTAAAGGATATTCAAATACGCACCGATAAGATGGTAAAAGTATAGTTAAGACATGTGGTTCTGCCAGTCTCGAGCACCTTGTGACACTCGCCATGCTGTTGCGTCCAGCGTGCAGGACACCGCTCAGGGAGACATGGCCGTGGCCGAGGACAGATCGGACAGGTCGTACGCCGCTGTCCGCAATGCGCCTCCGCACCACCAGCAGAAGCCGTACCAGCACCCTCCACCACCTCGGCCTCCGCCACCGGTGCCACCTGTGGTACGTGCCGTGACCCCTAAGCATGTCCCGCGTCCTGTTCTACCGGTACAGCACCACCCGCACCAGCCTCCGCCACCTGTAAGTCTGCTCACTTACCTCAATCACGACGGAAAATCTTGCATAGTGCTTTTTTTAAACGTGAAACGACATCTCAAGAAAGAATACAACACAAAGTGTATAGTCAAAGCACAATAAAGCGCTATCCAGGACACCAACTAGACCGTCAAAGCATTGTGAAGAACATTTTTACACAATGTAGTATATGCTGCAGCAGTAGCGACGAAGAGGTTTAGAAGAAGCCTTATGTGTGCGCACGGGGGGGGGGACCACTTTTCCCAATCATGTAATCATTCTGCCTCCCCCCCCCCTGGCATTGCCCCACGTTCTGTTGGTCCGCTGGCTGAATCAATTCTCCTCGACGTATGAATATAGCTTTTTAAGCAATCACTCGAGCGAGCTGGTCGCCCATAGCTAATCGTGTTCGACGCGCTCTTCTAAAAGTACTCTATTTTCTTCGCCAGCTCGCACCTCAGTCTCTACTACATCTGGCCCATGTGTCGCACAGCGGCTTACCCGTGTCACCGCGCATGCCTTCCGTGTACGGTACCCACAACGCCAATGTACTACTGCCTAAGTGTTCATTGCACCAATTAACGTAAGTGCACCCCGACGTGCCGTATTGAGCTTAGCTCACGCGATCGCCTTCTTTCATCGATTGCCCGACACTCTTAACCATGTCTGAAGAATCATCGAATGCAGTTTATTCTCACAAATGTACTGCTTGCTGTATTTATCTATAAGCGGCAGCGCTTATCCCTAAGTACTTCCGCCCCCTTGGACACGCCTATGGACACAATACGTTGCATTCAAAACAAAAGCGAACACTAACGGTCATCGTCCTTGTACTTTAAGCTTGAGGAAGAGGACCGGAGATAAGGAAAGGGACAGCTATTTAAGCGAGTCTTATACAGAATATCAAGAGGTGTCATCGTACATGAATCTTAGCCGCACACAAATGAATGGTAGTACGTGCCGTGTTTTCAAAGAAGATTAGCAGTCTTTAGATAAAAATCCGTTAATAAAAGTTAGGGTAGAGTGCTACATGGAAACTAAATAGCTGGCGTGTTGATATTTTACCCCTAGAAACGACGCGTCAGCAATGACCCGGCAGCTTGCTTGCTTAACTTGTTCGTTTTTCTTTGGGTACGATCACCCCTTGGTACTGATGCATATCCACGAAAAGGAAAGTTCGAGGTTGGTCTATTAGCCAGCTAACTGCATATGCGTGCGCAGGCTTCTCCAATAGAAAGGGGGGGGGGAGTAATGGTAACAAGCTTTAACAGCCCTCCCCCCTCCCCTAAAAAATGTGCAATGCACATAAAAACGAAAATGAAGCAATGGCACGATGATGCTACTTAGAACGGCCTGCTTTTGGTCACCAGCTTTCTGAGAGTAAAGACGGTAAGTTAAGAGTTCTCGGAATGCAACGTCACGTGTCCTCAGCTGCCATTATCACAGAAAAAATTGTATCTCCTTAGCTCTGCACATTAAACAATGGCGGAACAGGTCAGGATGAGTAATACATGAGGCTAATTTCGCCCCCGCTCCTCCGCCCTTGATGGTGGGTGTAGGATGCTCTTATGAATGATTCTCTGAACCCCTTCCTGTGTCGTTCATGTCATTCTGTTGTCTCATCTACATTGTTCTAACCGAATGAATCCTATAGAGACTTTGACAAAGAAAAAGCAGAGGGATAATTAACTGTTGTCCTTAATCTTGGTGTAGTAAAAATATCGTGAGTCGAAATGAATCGAATTGGTCAAAACGTAACCCTTTCCGTCTGGGGCATTCCACCGGTAATTTTTCGTCTTCGATTTGTTTCAAATTGTCACTATTAGTGCACTACACACAGAGACAACACTGAATGTCATCTATGCGTTCCCTGACATTACTGTTTGAGCGTTTCATTCGGTTAATTGTGCCTAAAACGTAAACGAGCCGCTCATAAAAAAAAAAAAACAATCTCCTCCCTTATACGTTGCTTCAAGGTGCCTCAGTTTCGTAGTCAGTGTGTGACGCTCCTTGCATCGTAGGTCGCAATGCCGAAGCCGCCTCACCAGCACATGAAATTGCCACCACCGCCCCCTCCGCCTCCTCCTCCTCCGCCCGCTTACGCTGGCAAGCCCATGGCTGTCCCAGTGCGTCCGGTACCGGGCCGGCCACGCAAGCTGGACAAGGAACAAAAGCGTTTGCTGCCGGTCCGTTGCAACCCGAATGCCCGTTACCGTACACACGACGGTTCCTGCAACAACCTACGCTACCCTTGCTGGGGTCGGGCGGGAGAGTCGTACGGACGCCTGCTGAAACCAGACTACGGGAACGGTACGTTTTTCATGCGTGATGACTGCATGCGAGCTCTCATTTACACCTATCTATGATTGTAAAGAGCAAGCTGTCGACCTCAGTGAGATAATGGCGGATATCATGTCTTTACTGCGAAATATTTCTACACTTCTCGTCTCAAAAGCGTCTACGTTGGTGAACTGTTGGAAAACATTTCCTTAAGGCAGCGAGAAGTACTTTGGTTTGGGCTAGCTGGTTCATAGTACTCAATAATCCATAGTAATTTATAGTATTGATTCATAGTAATCAATAATTCTTCAATTATGTTCACTCACTCAATCAATCAATCGATCAACCAATCAATCGTGTGCAGAGGCGTAGCCATGATGTTACTTTGGAAAGGGAAGGTCCGACTCCAATAAATGTACAAGGGTCTGCCTTTGTATGGCCCAGGGTTCAACCTCCATACATCTCTGTGGTAACGCCTACACTATTCATTTAGAGTTTGCTTTAGGCTTGAAGAACACCCGTGCTCAGAGAAATTGTGGGTGCATGTTGAAGAACCCCAGGTGATCAAAATTTCCGGAGCCCTCCGCTACAGCGTCTCTCATAATCATATGGTGGTTTGGGGATGTTAAAACCCACATATTATTCAATCAATCAATCAATCAATCAATGAAATTGTCTGTTTCCCAGCTTCGAAACTGCACGCAGCATACGGTCGAGCAGTCATTCTCGACATTACACGGACAAAGTGCGCGGTCCGTGTTCACTATCTTTCCTTACATACAGCGTTCCGCAGTAAAAGAGAAGTCAAGTAAAAGTCGAGATAACGCTGCATCAGTATTCATGATATTTTCCACTTTTGCACATGTGCCAGTGGTGCGTATCGCACTTTGGAAAAGACTTCTGCGAGCTTCGCTGAGAAGTTTAGAAGTGGCCACCTATCGCATCGCACTCTCCCATAACCAAATTGAAATCTACGATGTCTGCGCGTCCTGCTTTCACCCCCACAACTTCTTGTAAGATGTGTCTCTAGAATTCGTATTTTGTCATCTTTATTGCTGGAATAAGTTGTCTTTGATCTGGTGGCAACGCAGGGATGTGGACCAGCCGACAGGGCCCGTACGGCCGCAAGCTGCCGAACCCCAGGCTGGTTTCCATGGCGCTGTCTGGCTCCTCCTGGCAGTCGAGTGACACGGAGTACAGCTATCACTCGGACCTGATCGTGCACTTCGGCCAGCTCCTGGCTCACGACCTTACTTCATCAGCAACGTTCACCACGGCCCAGGTGGTGGACGGCAAGGTCACCAAGGCTCGTGAGTCACTGTCTTCCTATCAAGTTTTCTGTTTTCTTTCTTTTTACCTCCTCTCTCTTGTTCACGGAGAAGTAAATGGTGCGCAGTATCGCTAGGGCTCGTGGACCTCGCCTGAGATTTGCGCTGGCCGAGTAGCTGTTTTGACAGGTTTCATGTGTTTGTTCAAGACATCCTGACACAAAAGATTTAGGCTCCAAGATTTTTTTTCGTTGAAGACCAAGCCTTCAAAAGCCTAAAAAATGCACTCGTAAGCATGGGTTCGCCCTGCGAAATCATTTACGTTGTTTTAAAATCTAGTTGCTGTTCCTAGTGTGTCCTGACGTCGGGACGTGGTATGAATTTCTTGTCACAGGCTTACACAAGATATCGCGACGATACTCCGGCCTCTCCCTCCGCTCGGTGGACATTGCGAATCAGAACACCATATATATTTAGCACAACGTCGTGACCCCACTTTTCAGAACGCCATAAACTTTTACTTTTCGTCGTCCCAGCGCCCAAGTGCTGCGGTAAGGGCGTCAAGCCTCATCCGGAGTGCTGCCACATCACTATGGACCACAAGGACGAGTTCTATCCCCCGGGCCACTGCATGGACATGGTCCGGTCCAGCCCGTACAACTCGAGCCGCACTGCGTGCCCCAGGAACAGCCCAGGTGTGTCCGACCTCTACCTATTTCATTGCTCTTTAAATGAATAATAGCAGATATAATGTGGCAATGGCAGATTTTTTTTTCGCAAGTCTAGCAGTCACGCAGGATGCACGCGATCGGATTCGTGCTTTTATATGTGCATGTGCCAGAGAAGCTTGAATGAGTTCTGATGCGATTTTGAGACATCGCGAAAGGGTCATTTCTAGTCTCCTCAATGTTAACGTACTCCACACACCGGAGCTAGTCATAATGTGTAAAATATCTTACTTTTAGCTTAAAATTTTCATCGCCAGGCATGTGCAAGCTAGCCTCTCTCCAATGGTCATTATTACGACGAGTTTAAACAGTTCATTGCATGGAGGAAGGAAAAACATATGCCTCCTCAATCTTTCCTCCGTGGTCCACTGGATTTGGGAACTCTACGTCCTGCGCGCAGTGTAAGCAGCGAAAATTGCTGTTTGAGTGGCGAGACGACAATTCGCTCGTCGTTGTTTACGGGCGACTGACAGCAGATATGACAAACTTGCTCCCAGTACGTCGCGAGTTGCTGTATATCAGTGACGTCAGATTGTGCTTACAAGTCGCTACAAAACCATCCCCAGCGTATCAAAACTGAAAGCGTTTTGTTAAGTCATATAGCGGTACCAAAATATATTGCATTCCCAAGCACCATGATATATACTTGAGGTTCTCAATAACAGAGTTAATATCTTGAGCAACAACCACACCGACGACTTTACTGCAGAGATGACGAACATGCATGCCGCAGCTCTGGAGGTGGATCTGCTATGAGGTTATGACTATGGTAGTATATATTTGCTTAAATTTACGTAACAACAAACGCATTCTGCTTTAATTACATCTGTATGCTGTTGTAGCAGAAACAGCAACGACAACAAAGAAACCAAATCTCCCGATGACTATCTTGTAGGCTGCTTTTTTAAAGGGACACTAAAGTCAACAGTTTGCGTCAGTGAAAAATCTCAATGTATGACAACATCTAAAACGACGATATTATCAACAACAGTGCCCTAATTACCAAGAAATTAAGGCAAATGCACGATAACACATGCGCCGCAGTAGGACATTTTCAAAATGTTCCCGATGACATCAGACGGACCGCCTACAATTCATCACTAATAATCGATCTAACTGAACTAAATAAAGAACTTTCTGTGCATCAAGAGAAACAATAAAATGCTGCTTGTTCGTTTCTGTTTGTTTCACGAAAAAAAAAAACCGCCAGACGTTACTCTGGGGAATAGCGCGAGTGGTTAAAAAAATTAATTTTCGCGTGGTAACACGGTACAGGTGGGGCCATCTAGCGAGGCGCAGTTGAACCAAAAAACGTCTGCAATCTTGAAGTCAATGGCCATTGTTGCTGCTGTCGCTCCCACTGCTTTCGGTCTGCTGCTACTAGCGCACTAAAACCGGGCAACGTTGTGCACGGCAACAGTGACGTGAGTCGGTGCGGTCTGTCCGGTTCTTGAGGCGGGTAATTTGAAGTGCGCTAATCCGGTGCGGACCACTAAAACGTGATTTTATTTCAAAATAGGCCCTTCATTGGCACAAAAGTAACACCACGAGGTTTCTGGACCGCTATTACAACAATAAACGATGACTTAATAGTTGTCTTTAGAGTCCTTTTAAGACCATGGCTAAACTTTAACACACCCCAAAAACAAGTACAAAGGATAAAGAAGGTAATTTTTAAAGCAACAATCAATTGATTTCTGTTCTTGCGAGCTCTGGGGGGGGGGGGGAGGACAACGGCTCTCTTTTACAGCCATTTATATGCATTTATCGAAGATTAAGGGGTAGCCAGCCGATATAAGAACTGTCTATGTCCTTCCATCGGTTACTTCGTCTGCTTTAAGGAAGATGCACGCCATCATCATTTACACTTGTCCTATATGGTAGAACTGTGGTTACGATGCTCGGCTGCTGACCTAAAGGTCGTGGGTTTGATCCCAGCCGCACAGTCACATTTCGATTGATGTTCAGTGCTACGAGCCCCTATTGTGCGATTTCAGTGCATGTTAAAAGAACCCAGATGAACGAAATTTTCCGGAGCTTTCCGCTACGGTACGCCTCATAATCATTTTGTTGTTATTAACACTGTCTTCAAATACCGTGTTACTGAAACGATATGTTAAGCTTCCGAGTGGATGTATCGTGTTCTTGCTTCAGCTTCACAGATAAAGAATGAGAGCACAGAATGACCAGACCTGCCTATGACAAGAGAAATGTCTTACCATGCAGGTGATTACAGGGAACAAATAAACGAGGTGACGTCATTCCTGGACGGTAGCGTCGTTTACGGCAGCAGTGAGGAGGAGTCGAAAAAGCTTCGCAGCGACGACGGCAAAGGAGGTAGGTGGCGCTCATCGTCAATAAAGCAACTTAAAGTGCGAGTCACTTGGTTGGATTGAATTTGCTGAACCTAGCGAACCAATTATTGTTGTCAATCAGGCTTCGCTATACTGAGGTATACGGCGTTGTGTCGACGCTCCATATAATCTTATTACCACTAATTGTTTTCGTCCGTTTCAGCCAAGATGAAAGTCGACAAGTCCAGCTTGTACATTCCCAAGGGCCTGCTGCCGCGCAAAAGTGAAGGGGACTGCAATAGCTACATGCCTGGCTGCGACAAGCAGTGTTTCATGGCTGGTAAGCTGATCTCTCTTGTGATCAAGAGTTTCTTAGCGCGACCCACTGCACATTTTGTATGTTACAAGGAACTGCGTTCTTTTTTGTTAAAGGTTTCTTCGAGCTGAATTGACCACTAGTTTCAGACATTGCGCTGATTACTTGCTTAGTCATTATCAGACATGTTCTTTCTTTGCACAATGTTTGTCGTGCCCGCAAAGTTCTCGCTGTTGTTGCTTGCTTTCGCTCAAGCATTCGTGTAGACACAAAAGAGACGGATATGCTATCCGTCTCTTTTTCTTATCCTCCGCTGTTTCTAGAGTACTTACAGCAGTACCAAGGTCAGACTTGCTGCTTTCAATATTGCAGCAAAACTCACAGGTCCCTCGCGTATTCGCCCTAAGATGACTTGAAGACTAAAGCTGTATTTTTCCTTTTTTTCCTCAGTCGATGCATTCATCGCCCGTCGCCCACCTGCACAATCTTTTAGCACCCAAAGTGCCTTTTCACAGCCTCGAGTATCAGAAGCATTGCAAGCTTTCTATACACCTAATCTATTTTTGCACCGCTATGGTCGGCTCACCTTCGACCAAGCGACTGTGTCACGTGATGACGCTGTCGTTTGACGTCGCGGTATGTGACGTAAATACCCTTATGGTATGTGACAATAATGACGTCATGATGCCGTCAAAAATTGGCGACGTGATGCTATAATGACATCATATGACGACTTCATCTCGTGATGATGATTTGTTGCATCAATCCAGGGGTGTAGGTAGAAATTTTCTTCGGGGGTAGGAGGGGGGAGCAATCCCTTGTAATGGTTATTTTTTACTCTGTATGCAATGGTGAACAAATTTTCGGGTGAGGGGGTGGGTGGGTCCGGTGTGCTACCCCCTGCAGCCATGGCGAAGCCACTACATCAGTCATGTTGACGCTGACGCCAGTTGTTAGCTTTCACTGTTTGTGAGGTATCGAAGGAAGTTCCCCTTGTTGAGTGTATGGAACCAATCGTACTCCAGCTGAACATCTTTTGAGGCGAAAGTTGTTGGACTTTGGCCTTCCACAGAGAGGAAAGCCATTTGTGGAGTACTGTAGTTCTCGATAAACACTGCTCCCACAGTCGGTGACTGATTAAGTGATTCTGTGCATGTGCGTGTGTTACTCTATCCCCCCCCCCCCTTTTTATTATTTTATGGCACACTTACCCTCAGTGTAGGGTTGCAGGTCGTGCTCAGGGCTCTCTATTAGTGGAGTTGATGTTTCACCGTAGAAAGCTTGATTGGCCGAGTGCGAAATAAATGAAGAGTTGCAGTGTGTGGGCATATGAAAATGAAGGGATGAAGTGCTCCTCACAACGGACTAGTCTTAGGGCCATGACTTTCCCTGGGCAGAGCTGAAACCAAACTGTTTTGCTGTACAACTTCAGTGGTCCTGGGTCACAATTTTCGTCAAAGTCCTCCATGTTGCATGTTTATCACACTGCCACTCAAAGGGACATGCCTGACTTATTATAGGCACGGCGCGGATTTGTAGCTCTGCTTAGAAAATTAAACAAAAAAGACAGACTCGTGCTTCCCTCCTATCCCCTGTCCCCACGTGCAACCCTATGGCACGCTGAACGGTCGTATGGCCGACCACCCTGCCTTTCACTCACCTTCTCTCTCCCTCTCCCTGTCTGTCGTCGTGCTTTCTATTGGCTCCCTGCGGGCAGAAGCTTCTACATCAACTTGTACGGAAAGCGGATAGTGGCTCTTAGCAGCGTGGAACAAATATCGGACTTTCAGGCTCATGTACAGCAGTCCCGAGTGCACACAGAGTGATGACGTTTGATGACGTGCGTGGACACTGTGTGCAGGGGACTCGCGTGCGTCGCTGACGCCCGTGATTGCTTCGCTGCAGACGCTTCTGGTGCGTGAGCACAACCACATCGCCGACGAGCTCAAGAAGAAAGGCTGGCCAGACGAGAAGGTCTACAATGTGGCCAGGAAGATGGTCGGCGCCTGTCTGCAGGTGGGCGCTGAGCTTTTACTTGCCGTGCACGGTTGAGAGTAGCGCTAAAGGCCAGACCACTCGTACCACTCGGCAGCACGTCAGCTTGTGGCTTTCTGACGTCAGAGTGCTTCGATGCTCGCCCTACCAAGTGGCGCGCCACGCTTTCTCCAACGAAGAGAGAGGGCGCGCAACTTCGCCTAGTCACACGCCCTGTCTCTACATAGGGAGAGGGCGTGTCGTCAAAAAGCCCCACACTGACGCGCTCTAACGGATCACTTTTCACCCAATGTTCTGCCATTTGTAGCGTCATTACTTCTCTAACGCGTTGCATTGGAACCTTCAGTAAGCGTGTTTACAAATAAGGTTGCTTATCTGTAGAAAGAAATTGCTAAATAAGAAATATTTGAACCCCACGAAAAACTATAATGATGCTAATAATAGTTTCAAGTGCCTGCACTTCTTAACAGCCAAAGTAGGGAACATAACATTGGCAGCTCTAGCATATCACTAAAACAGTTGCAATTAGTGTTTATATAATAATGGGGCCTGGTGACTGCGATTTTTATTCCTGTATTGTAATCTTTCATTGTTTCTTTTTAATGCACATTGCGAAACACTATTTATATTGGTTGTCCTTAGCCGCACGTATTCTGTGATACCTTGTGTACTAGGGGGTCAGGGATACTCAAACTGTTCTCGCAGCTTTTACCTACCCTCCTCGTAATATGTCTTTGTTGTGGAATAAAATTTCAATTTCTATTTCAATGTCAATATAGTGTGGTGCATAGGGACATGAAACTCTCGTGCGTAAGGCTAAACTACAACAGGCTTCCTCTTTTCCTTTTTCTGTTTGCTCAAAGGGAGACAATCGCGGCTGTGGATTTGGAAGTTATAGATATCTGGTTACATCGTATTCGGCATTACATTGGTTGTTTCGTGCGATGTCATCTTGTAATACCGCTGCCTAATGCAGAAACGTTGGGCACACAAGTTGATAGTATTTATCAATCAATCAACTGACGTGTGTGAAGCCGAATTAAAGATAGTTTTATGCGCAGCAGTGCAGACTGCACTATGACGGAGAGTGAGAGAGTGAAATATATTTTACTTCATGCAGTTTCGAGTTTCAGTGTAGTACCAGTTGCAGCTTAGTACCCACATGAAGGAAAAAGTATGGGGAGTTGAGAATTTTGGTCTGGAGGAAGTGTCAGAGTTTCAGCGTTGTGTTATCTGTAATATGTAGACTAAAGCACACCTGAGAACTTTAGCTTGTTCGTCACAGTGGATAATGGCATAGCTAACAGGCGTTCGAGCTCAGTTAAAAAAGGTCGCTCTGTGGTCTAACTCTGCTCTCTTTTGAGAGCCACTTCATCTCTTTGTAGTCGACTCCCCCGTCCACTCTATTTTTGTCCGTCGTTCTGGTTGTCCATTTGGGAACGTCACGACTGGAACATGTCTAAACTGAAGTCCAGCGATGTTGACATATGTACACTCATTTTTGCGCATCTGGTTGTACACCTAGGTGCTTGTGTTCACTGTTGCAAAAGAAACAATATAATCAGCGAGGTAGCAGCTCTGCGGGACTGTGCTCCTCTAAGAACGAGGGAGATGCAAACACAAGTACAATGGGATTAACTTGGGGTATGAAAAAGTACTTTGTTCGTGTCCATAATGAAACTTCAGCACAGTAATAAGGGATAGTGAAAAAGACGACCACTTAGTCGTCTTACTGTTTTCGCTGTCCCGTTTCGTACGCTGAAGATTCGTTAGGGATCTTTGTCAACGCGCCCAAATGCTTGCCCTACAAATTTCTTCCGATTATGCACAAGTTGCAGGGAACTATGCTAGGACCAGCAGGTCAAGCCACTTAGACCTATCACAACCGTAGTGGACAGCCAGAACTTGAGGGATACAATCGGGGGATGCAATCATGCCTGAAAACCGATCCTGGGATTCACGCATCGAATCTCACCGCAGAGCTGTGTGCGCAGGTGATCACGTACAAGGAGTACCTGCCGCACATTCTGGGTCCTGGCATCATGGAGGACTACCGGCTGTCCATCCCGACGCCGCACTACTACTACAACGCGACGCTCAACCCGTCGCTGCTGAACCCGTACGCGACGGCCGCCAACCGGGTGTCCCACGCCGCGGTGGGCACCAAGTTCCACCGCGAGGGCCAGAAGTGCTTCCACACGTCACGCGTCTCGTATGACCTGAACACGCTCGACGACTTCTGCAAGCCCAAGACGGACCCCGTGCGTGCGCTCATCATGGGTGCCGCCTACCACAACATGCAGCACCAGGACACAGTCTACAGCAAGGAGGTACGAATGGTGTGCTCTAAGGCGCCGTTTTGGTTCCATGCTTGTACACTGCACGGCGAAAGCTCGCCGTTATGCAACTAGGGCGACCTAGCTGAAAAAAGAAATCGGGGCAGCTTCTCACAGGTGGGGTGGAGTCTGAAGCAACAGTGGAGTGGGGCGGCTTTCCTTAGCATACCAGCCAAGCCTAGACTGGATGCGTGGTAGTCGTCGGCAGGTTTTTTTTTTTTTCTTGGAGGGTGCAAATCAATGTTGCATAACGGCTGGGGGAGCACTCCTGTAGCTTGGGTGAGGTTTGGTGCTGGTAAGGCTTGTAAGGCTTGAGGGGGCCAAGTGCCCCTTTTGCGCCCCCTTGCCGACGCCCATGCCTTGAGGTAGCCAGTTGAACTTAGATGTAGCCACTCGAGCGTATAGACTGATGCAGATAATACTGGGAAGCCAAGTTATGGTCTTTCTTTCCTTCTCTCTTTCTTTCTTTCGTTCTTTTTTTCTTTCTTTTTTCTTTCTTTCTTCATTTCGTTGATAGCAAAGAATCACGTGGTTCCCATAAACGCTTGTTCTGCTAGCCTGTGGGGATAGCAGCTGCTCAAGTGCGCAGTGTTGTCCATACTTTTGACGCTGTTCCGGAGTGGATTCCCCTTCTTGACGTTTGTCGGTGTTTGCCTGACTTCTGATGAAGTATGTTGTGCGTAGTTCATAATTACTGGTGATGATTTCATGCATTTTAAAAAAAGTATGTGCAGATAGCCGAGTGGTTACGACACTCGCATACAGATCATGAGCACGCGGGTTCAAATCCCGCCTCGGCAAGAAACTTCATTTCCCTCTAATGTTTCGTTGAGCAGCGGAACTTAAAACGAGGAACGAAAAGAAGGCAGAGAAGGACGTCGCTGTGCCTTGTCTGACTTCATTGTCTACTTTTGTCCCTGGTTTTAAGTTTTGCTGCTCGAACCAGTGTTAGATATGAAGTAACTGCCCCCGGTGAACACCAGGTTAAAACTTTAATTCCGTTTGTTCATTCATTTTCTTCTCTCCACATCTTTCCCTCTCTTTTCTTTACTCCAATGCTTTTCTAGGGGACGCATGGTGTCGTTATAAATTGGTGATTTTTTTTCGCCCACCGAATGGCTTGACCTTAGGCTTAAACAGTTTCGCTGTTAAAACAGTTTCACTAATTCAATTTCACGTTCACAGATCACTAGGTTCCTGTTCGCGAACCCACCGAACCAATACGGCAAGGACCTTCTGTCGCTGGACGTGAACCGTGGCCGAGACCATGGGCTGCCTTCGTACTTGCACTATCGAGTGCTCTGTGGCCTGAAGCCCATCTACTCTTTCGACGACTTCAAAAAGGAGAGCAAGTCCTACGACGCCGTGAACAGGCTGAAGGCCGTCTACGGGTAGGCGATTGTTTACTGGAATGAACTGAATCAGTTTGTTGATTGACGGGACAGAACTGCCACGCGTATTTTAGAATTGTCACGAGTGTTGAAGTGCGTCATATGAACTACAAAGTAGTACGCATTGCAGTAAGCTTCCTCAAACCATTATACCTGAAAAACTGAAATAGTGAAGGCGAAAAAATCAGCTTCGCCGCAAGGGCAAACCTCTCAGTGGGATAGCAACAATATGTGATGTTATACGAAGTAAGGGTGGCAGCGAAGTTTTTCGGATCCTATCTTTTCGCACAACTCTGCAGAACGCTGGTGTAAGAGAATAGGCCGCTCCAGCTGGAAGAGAAGCGGTTTTTGTGTGGTCTCGTCGCGTTCAGAGCACATCGTGTAGGAGGGTATACGAGCCGTTTGCTAATACCTGCCGTTATAGCTCATGCACCAGCGATGGCAGCCACGCCATCTTAATCAAAGTTCACAATTGCGCTGCTCGAGCAACTCTTCCCCGCTTTACTTGGCGTACCTTCATGCTCCTCCATGCAAGACGGGCACGGCGTTTCCACTTGCTTGTGGAACAATCCACGACAGGCCTCACACGTCGTGTGATGTCATTGCGAGCGCCCTCTGTGCAACGGAGATGGGCTGGATCGTTTGATCTTTGCCTCAGCTGCGTTCGTCAATCCTGCTTGGTCCCTTTTATCTGCGGGCAGAACCAGCGCAAACGCGCGCTCGTCAACGAGAACCGTCGGTCCGCCTTAGTTCAGGGAATGGCCGCAATGCGACGCCACATAATGCGACGCCACGTAATGCGACGCCACAGAGAGCTGGCTGACAACTGCCACCCCGAGAGGGCCACAACGCCTTCCTGTAATCTTTCGGGAGGAGGGAAGAGATAAGTGGGAGAAAGGAGAAAGAAGGTAGGAATTCAAAGAAAGTGTGTTTGCGTACGCACTACACAAACATGATCAGCGATGACGTGTTCCTAGTTTTGCATTAATAATGTCAGTACTGTGGATTCTTCGAGCTTAGCCGTAAACAAGAAACTGTTGGTTCCGGCAGGAACTACTTCGAGGACCTGGACTTGATCGCTGGCCTGGCGCTGGAGACACCAGTGCACGGATCCTTCTACGGGCCCACCACGCTGTGCATCTTGGGAGAGGAATACTACCGGATCAAGTACGCTGACCGCTTCTGGTTCGAGAACCTCTACCACCCGGGAGCCTTCAGCAAAGGTGCGTGCATGTATGCACTATGTGACTTTTTTTGACACCTTTGGTGACTGTAGCTGTCCACGAGTGACGATGAAAAATAAGGATTACAAGGTTGCTCGACTGTGAAATCGGGCGGTAAGGATGTGGCATTCGTTAGTTGCCGCACAAAGTGAGACAACCGTGACATAATGATTGATTGAGTTATTGGTATTAGCGTCTCCGCGACCAGGAATCGTACCTGCGACCTCAGCACGCACACAATCGCTACTTTGCCACCTCAGTGGGTTGCTTTTTATTTTTACTACGTAAGATGGCATCCGATGAATAATTAAAGCTCGCTAAGTGATCACACAAAATCATAATACAATGCGGGAGCTTTTTTCAGAAAGATGGAGGCAAGCAAAGCTTGGCGTGACCTATAGGCTGCGGTGGCTTATGGTCGAAGATCTCAACTGCTCTCTCGCAGGTCACGGGATCGAATCCCGGCCACGGCAGGTACATCTTCGGAGACTCCGTGCCTGACCTACAATTTTTTTTGCTTTCTTTTATTGCGTAGGCGCGATGCCATCTGCGTAATTACCGGCGTTCCCGCACCGGACCTTGAGGTCATAGGTTAATGTCCAAGCACCAATGAAATGTGGCAACATGAAAGGACAAGCGACCTCGATAAAAGATGAAATTGCCGTGTGAGAAAATGTTGATCGCCTATAAGGTCACCATGAAAAGGGCATCATTTACTCAAAAACGGCACATACAGATGCGCATTATACCGGTACACCTGTGAGGGCCTCCGGCACCGGGTTTTATTTCAATGCCAACGCCATCATGGAAATGTGTTACAAGTAATAAGTTTCACTTGAAATAGTTATTTCAAATCACGGGACGGCTCCACGCTCTCCTATAGTAGAGTACCAAGTAGTCACAATCGTTAACCACCTTTTTCTAAACAAACTGGACAGAACAGCTAACACGAATGCTTTTTAAGTTTTAAAGGCCTGTATATGGTTGCTTCGATGGTTGGAAGACAGTGATTGATTATTAAGGACGATAGTCTTTCTTGGGATACTTGAACGCAGTCAATTTGGTCTGTCTGTCCGTGAAACACTGATTGTGAATAAGCCACCGGGCCAATGTTTAAGTGCTTCCTTAACAGCCAGCCATCTTGAACGGCTGACTGCGTTGATATTTGTGAACATAGTCGATCGAAATACGAATGTTACTCGTATCTGAGGCGCAACATCAACACGTAGGTATTAGGAGACACGTTCCTTCACTAGAACATACGTAGATACGTAATTCTAAAGACCTTTATGTTTCTTAGGCCGCGCTGAATATGCGACCCTATGCACGAAAAAAGGCCGGCAGGAGACTGTCGTCTTTCGAAGACATTTGCAGCAAAACACGTAGATGCGTGGCCAATTTTTTTTTTCACACAGATCAAATGGCACTTGAAGATTGTTTGCATCGCGTGGGTAGCTTACAGAGCCTGCAGGGCACTTTTCTGAAACGCGCAATAGATGCATGTCCGTCATTTTGTCCCCATTTTTGTTTATTCTGAATTCTAAATGTTAGGTTAAAGAAATGCTGCCGCTGCAGTATTACTATATTCAGTTGCCACACTCCCGCGCCGAGGTATTCACGCTGATCTCCTTGAACTTCTTGAGCAGAACAAGTCAAGGACATCGCGAAGGTCACGCTGGCAACTCTCATCTGCCGCAACACGGATGTGGAGTACGTGCAGCCGAATGTCTTCAAGATGGCCGGGTCTGTATTACTTGTGTTTTCAGCTTTGCCCGATTGGGCGCTGCATGCTTGCCGGTGAACGTATAAATCGCTCTCGTTGTTGCACCCGTCACGATAACGGTTGTTTTTTTTTTCCCGCCACGTTTACTTTTTACAGAGCAGGCAACGAAAAGGTCAGCTGCAAGACTATCTTGGCGAAGACCGACTACGACTACAACCTGTACAAGTAGCAAAAATAAACAAGTGACCATGGCAACAAACCCATTGGACGTGGGATGTAGTTCTGCAAAAACACTGTTCATAGAGCACA
>NC_134702.1:20883278-20975778 GCF_043290135.1 Rhipicephalus microplus | reverse complement strand
CACTTCGATAGTTCTCGGTCGAAAAATTTTACTTCTTGGCGAATTTCATCAAAAATTTTGACGCCACTGCTCAGCCAAACGTAATGTTTTAACAAGGAACGAACTTTTGATTGATAATATACACAATGTTTGCGTTATCAGCGAAAAAAAAAGTGCTTATGGATTGAACGAAAATAACCAATCATTGCTCTGTTGCACCGGTAAATGACAGGCGTGCTTCAGTACGAGGGGCGGAGTGGTTATTTACTCTTAGGTTGTAACCAACTATAATTAGCAACAGATCATTTGCATTATTACTAAAAAACAAAAATAAACAAACGACCTAACACTCTGTACAAATGGTCAACCAGCGAAAGCTGAAATGTACGGCCCCTGTGTTTAGCAGTGGGTTATCCGTGGTCGAAGCCAACGTGAGACCGAAGCATTTCACAATTATTGGTCACATGTTCGTGCTTCGAATGAGGTCAGACACACGTTTGGCTTGGAATTACCATAGTGCTAATTTCCGATGCTGCACGTTGTGCCTCGCATTATCACAGTCATGCAGAAGTGAGCGGTTAAGTGTCATCTAACAAAAGTAATTCCCAAAAAAAAAAAAAAAAAACGCTAGTGGCAGTGGAGCGGGTCGCACCGGCCAGCATGCTCCATCTCTCTAAAAAACGCGAGCCCCCCCCCCCCCCCCCCCCCCGGGTTGGTGAATGCGAAACTGTGGAGAGCCGTCAAGTAAACGGAGAGTGAATATAAAAAAATGAGAAGGGTTTGTTTGTATATTACTCTTTAATGTGTTCGCCGCACCAGTGGACAAATTCGATCTACGCAATTCGACTTGGCCAGTAGGAGGCATCCCTCTACTGCTGCTCTGCCCTTTTCAGTCATGCCCAAAAGAGACACCCAGGAGCGTGTTAAATGGAGAGCGGGCACTTACTTGCCAAGCTGCAGAATGAATGGAGAGACCATGTTCTACGAACACGGCATAATCAAGGACAATGGCAGGGTTACGTTCAACCGTTGGCGCATTTTTTGTCATCATAAACGATAAATGTATTTGTTTCCCTGTCGTAGATTCGAATCGAACGCGTTTTCGTTCGCAGTTATTTGCATTGATTTAAAAATCTATTGTACATTTACTTTCGATCGTGGAGGCCTGCAGCGTCGTTTTGCCCACCTATTTCTCACGCCTTAAACACATTTTTTTATAGATCCACATCCTAGTAATCACTTTTGATAGGTATATAACAGCAGATATCAATGGGTATAGCACAACTGGCAATTTTTTAGTGAGCTCTGCTACATCACTTTTCTTTAATGAACGACAGCGATCGCAAGACCACATATACAAAGCTGGTGTCACCGTCTATTCACCGCGCAAACCCATTTATCTATCTACCCGACAGGACCAGCCTCAGCCAAGCTTGCAATAAAGCCCCCACACATTCGGTTGGGGGCTCGCGTCTCAGGTATCCGCTATCTCCTCCACGATCACCTGTTATCACCAGCGGTTAACGCAGGTATACCTACACGCTAAATCTCGAGGCTCGCTCAGCGAGTTCTATACGACCAAGATAAGGCCTCGTCGTGGTACTTGGTGTAGATATACTGCCAGCCTGATTGCGAGTTCTTATCGGAGGCCCTCTGGAAACTGTGCGTAATTCTGACTGCCTACGGAGGCAAAGAGCGGACCTGTCTTCTACACTCCGCAAGCAGCTGCTTATGTGACGCTAACAGGTAAGTGAGTGCACGTACATCCAGCGAGGTTGACTTGTTAGTTTGGTTGAAATACTTTAACGTCCTGTTGCTACTGTGCGGAACAGGAAAGTCGTGTCGAATATGATTTTGAATGTTACTAACCATTTATCCCCGTGTTCAGTGCATATTGTACTTTTTTTGGTTGAAATATTGGCGTTTGCTACCCATCGAGGCTGCAGTATGTTGAAATAAATACAATAAAATAAATTCACGTAAACAGCACTTTGTGCAGAAAAATATGGCAGGCAAATTATCGGCAGTGTTTTAAGCTAACTTATGCATGATTTTAAATTATTATGAGTGTACAAGGAAAGAAAATCGCGTGGTCCTTTCGTATGGAACTCTGCGTGGATGAATTGTTACGATTACGTTCCAGCACCCGACGTTTTTCTAACGTGTACTGCTGGTCTAACGAGTGTTTTAGCGCACAGCTCTTAGGCAGGGGGAGGGGTGGTAGTGGTTTCGAAACAGTAGAACAGAAGGGAAAAGTGAGCCCCGCTGCTGTCTGCTGCAAAGTACGACACTTCGGCAGTAGTTTACAAGGGACTGGGACAAAGAAGGATTAAAAGGGATAGAGTGAGAAGTGAAGATTGAGAAAGGCGAAAGATCGGAACGTGGTCGAAGGAGTCCGAGGACGGGGCACCACTCGGCGAGAGCTGCACGGCACCAGGAGTTCGCGGACGACACAACCATTCAGCACGAAGTCCAACAAGCGAGTCGTCCTCTTCGGCGCCCGTTCCTGCTTTGAGATGCGTCACCGTTGGAGTTGGTTGTCGGCGTAGGCTTAACCATTAGAGCGAACCAGGACGAAAGAGAGCGAAAGCGAGGTTTGTCGGCATTGCGAGCCACCGGCCTCTATCCTCGCTTTCTTCCTCAGTCATGCGCGCTGGCAACTCGAGCGGAGCTCGAGTGCACGCAGGGCTGGAACATACAGTGCGGCTGGCTTCGTTTGTTCTAACGGGACTGTCGGCGTTTTGCGTGGTTGGTGACGCCTGAAATGCACAGAGTGGTGTGCACGTAGCATTCGAGCACGGGCAGTATCGATGGATATGCGTAACGAATGTTACATTGCTATACGAATGCGCATAGCCAAAACTACAAACGAAGTTGTCGTTAACCTTACACGAAGCTGAGCTCAGCATTCGCATCAGGGAGTTGTGTAAACGGCGGTGAGTTTTTCGAATTCCGCCCGTGTATGCAATGAGGAGCAGTCACCTACGGAATCGAAGCTCGTGACCTCGCAACGGGCATGTTGCTCTTGGACCACAGTTGCTAGTTCTCGATTTATTGAGTCTATAATCCATGCCGCCTACCGCCTTCAATGTAATTTTTTTCGCCGCTTTTAAGGAAAAAGAAGTCATGTTTGAAATCTGCAGTTACTTCATATCCACAATGTACAAGTTCCTAAAATCCCATAAATCATCGTATTATACGTAACCCGGTTATTTAAACTGGTTAACTGTGTGTTCATAAAAAACGTGCGTTTGCAGGCATCTTAGAATGACCCCCTATTTCTTCCTCCGCTTTGGATGGTGGAACATACTTGTATAAGACATGAGTATACATCTGCACTCTGTACCTGTGGCGGGATGTTTGTATTTAAGACTAATGCAACTGAATGACATGTCCCAATTTCTGATGCACAAATTCCGATAGAGTTTCATGAGTTATCTCCAAGAAGTGACTTACTACTGAGCGGAATGTAATGGTGTCGTTCGTTCGTGGGTCACAAGTCAGAACCACGATACTTAATGACCCGTCACCAAGGCAAGCGCGCAAAACCCAGTGCACCATTACGTACACGAGTACAGACTCCCCACACAATAGCATGGATCACGTCAGTGCGTGCCGAAATCGCTGTCTGTGCCGTCTAGTGGCGAGTCGTTTGCCAATGCTTTCAACAGCAAACGGCTTGTCAGCAGACGGCGCAGACGGCAATGGCGGCACTCGCTCGAGTCGTGGTCCGTATTATCGTGCGGCGGACATTTCATGCACGTCGTGCAAAGAGGCAAGCCCTTCTCAATCGACCTTCTAAGAATCATTTACAAGTGAATGTGGTCTCGCCCGCAGCTTGCCAAGGTTACTCGGGGTGGCCATGAGCGACGTTGACAGCGGCCAGGCGGTCCGAGACCGTCGCCTGGTGCTGGACGTGGACTGTGGCGTGGACGACGCGCTGGCGCTCATCCTAGCCCTGAGCCTGCACTCGACCGTGGAGGCCGTCACCTGCGTCGCCGGAAACACCACCGTGCAGAACGTGGTGAAGAACGTCCGAAGGGTGCTCGCCGTGTGCGGCAGAAGCGAGGTACATACAGTGAAATCTTGTTCACATAAGATTTACATGACAAAGTGGGAAAAAAAGCTAGCATCCTAAAATTGTACTATCGAAAGCAGGTTTGAAAATATAACTTTTTTAAAAATGATTTTCTCCAGCTAACAGTGAGTATTCAGTACAGATGCAACGAATGGCACGGTTTTAAAAGGCCAATAATAAATAATGCTACCAATAATGAAGCATTTTTAAAGGTCTCAGATTAGTATGTTTATTCAATTTTGGATAGGGTTAATGTAGTGTAAACAGTATCACGAAGATATATAGACACCTGTCTAATCCTACGTTTAAGACAGCTAAGAGAAGTATTGACAAAGAAAGAGAGAGAGAGAGAAAGAAAAGCTATGTAGATATGCCTGGAAGAATATACAGAGCTTCAAAGCCGGGCTACTTGGGTAACACTCAGAGTAGAGGCATTTTAACCGCGCTAATGAACACGAACAAGAAAACATGCAAGAATGGACGTGTGCGGACTCAACTTCCCCGATTCTGCGCCGTATACGTCATAGCGACCGTCACGCTCGGGAGCTTTTATAAGCACATATGAATAACACACGTGGTTGTACAAGTGACCCTTCGGTGACAGTCGCTAATTGAGTATTGTCGTTTTTAGGTGCTATTTTGTGACGTCAGCGTATACCTCGTTTTAGGTGACCAGTATACTATGTCATCTTTCATCTATTAAACCTTCAGTTTAGAGCCTGCGCACGATCATTCTACAGTCTTTTTTTCTCCGTCTCTGCGATAGCGCAGTTAAAGAGTCTTTACATTAGGAGGGTGTTGTTCGGGGCCCTTATAGTCAAGAGGCTAAATAGCTGTTGCCACGTTCCGTTCCCGATGGACGAGTGCACGCTGGCTATCCAGGCTGCCGTCACGCAGCATGGTCTTGCAGGGTACGAATATATAGGAGAGCGTTGATACCGCATGCAGTGCCACGTGCGATAACGTCAGTACGGCTCTACAGAAAGGGCACATGTCAGGATGGAAAGTTGAATAAAGGATGCGATGGAAGTGTAAGGTAGGAAAATGTGTTGGCCTGCAGTTGGCGCCCGGAAGCGACCTCCGCGCGTCCACTGCAGGCCAACACATTTCACTTCCGCGCATCAACTGCAGGCCAACACATTTCCCTACCTTACACTTCCTTCGCATCCTTTATTCAACTTTCCATCCAGACATGTGCCCTTTCTGGTGACCGTACCGACGTTATCGCACGTGGCACTGCATGCGGTATCACATCTCGGGTCACTGTGTGGTGTGATGGAGGCCCGTAGTAATTTCATAGCGCATTGGTGTCATAGAAGTGAAAGTGCCCTACCAGATGGCAAAACGTCGCGCAAAAAACACGAGCACTAGAAGGAACACTTAAAACAGATGAGCGCAAAGACAAGTGCTTTCTTTGTGTCCTCCTCGATCGTCTTAAGTTCGACAGCTTTTCTTCCTGATTCCGCGGAGAAAGGCATGCGCAGAACAGAACGGGAACTATCTGAAGCAGGCGTCGACAACCCGCGGAGAAGCTTTAAGCTGCCCCACGGCAGGATATGAGAACGCCTCCCTCTCTCCCATGTCACTTCCTATCTGAAGGTCGATATGACAGTTTTGTACTCAAATAAGGGTTTCGCTTGAAAAGACAGATGCTTGGGCTAGTTGGTGAATGGGAATCAGCATATCTCTTCTTCTGTAGTTACGTCGTAACTACATGTAGTCTTGCACTCTGCAAATATGTTGTTTCGCTTGAAACATACGTTTGCACATTTGCAACCTTCTGATATATGTGCACGCGATGGGCACGGTTTTGTTCCGGTTTCACATTCTTGTCAATTCGAAGCATGTTCTCCGCTTGCTTGGGAAATTTTATTGCACATGCAAAGCTTTATTCTACATATAACTTGTGCATAAACAAACAAAACTAAGAAAACAAGCAAAATCAGTATACACGTTTCAAAATGGGCTCCAGAACACCAATTTGTCTCTGTGCACACGAATGTACACACTTTTTATTGTTGAGGAAGTTTATTTATGCTGTGTAGAAAAAGCAAAAATTTGATGACATTTCAGTAATCAGGGGTACATACACATCGGCACATCTATGTGCCACGACAAACATCACTATGTTGTAGCGAACACATCATTACTGCAATGTACATGACAGACGTGGCATGCATGTGCAAATGTACTCAATGGGACATGATACGATGGATACAACGGTGCGTATAGAAAAACGTGTTCAACGATTTGAAATACTTGGTACTCTATACTATGGGAGAGCATAAAGCCGTCTCCCGTTACGTAAGGTTAAGCAACCAACACGCTACATGGTATGTGTTAATAAAACAAAAACTCGACGATTCGGAGTATGATGTACTCTGCTATGGGAGAGCACTACGCTGTCCCGATAAACGAAGACTTAAAAAATCACAGGATATCGATGGAGTGCATGATGATCAGTGGGGCGAAGCATCCGCCAGTCCGTCCGCGCTTCCACCCGTCCGTTCATTTGTTCTTGCTTCCATACTTTCATGCGTCCTTCCATATGCGTCCGTCCATCCATGCATCTGTCTCTATGTCCATCCGTCCACCCGTGCGTCTGTTCATCCCTGTGTCCATCTAGTGAACACTCCAAGTACCACCATCTCGCATATTTTCATCATGTATTCATCATGCAAAAGTACCGCCATCTAGTGGACATTCCAAAGACTAAACGAGAGGGGGCACGGCTGGACTAGAGGAGCGGCACGCGCGCATTCTCTTACGACCTGCGCTTCGTGTCTAGTTCCTACCTTTCACCACCGCTAGCTCATGGCACTGCGGCCCAACCCACGCTAAACCTTGCTAAAACTAAGGAGGTTACGCCCAGCGAGCTTAACGCAGCCACCTTTTTTGGTCAGATGGTGCTCAAAGTGCGTCCTTCTGTTACTAGTTTCGGGTGAAGCTCCTTAAGGCGTGGGCTGAGCGTCTCGTCGTAATCGTATGTATCCACCTCTCGATAGTTCTTGAACCGGCCGTAGAGGGCGGTACTTGTACATATAAGGGAATGCATATACGCTGAAAAAGGCAAAAGATATAGAGGACGTTACTTGTAGTATGATAATAAATAAACATCACAGCATATTCATGGAGCGAATGATGATGAGTGGGGCGAAGCGTCAATCAGTTCGTCCGCGCTTCCGTCTGTCCGTTCGTTCTTGCTTCCGTCCATCCATGCGTCCGTCCATCCGTCCGTCTATCCGTTCATCTGTACGTCTATGCGTCCATCTATGCCTCTATTCGTCAGTACACGGGTTTGTCCCTGCGTTCGTCCATGCGTCCGTTCGTCCGCCCGTGTGTCCATCCCTGCGTTCGTCCATGCATCCGTCCATACGTCCATCCGCTCACTCGTGCGTTCGTTCATTCTTGTATCTGTCCGTGCATACACCCGTCCGTCCGTCCCTGCGCACGTCCATGCGTCTATTCATCCGTCCGTCCATGCATCCGCGCGTCCATCTGTGAATCCGTGCGTCCGTGTGTTAGTGCATCCGTCCATGCGTCCGTCCGTCCACTTCGACCCACTCGTCATCATTCCCCTCGTGGATATGCTGTGATATTTTTAGTAAGCATCAAATTCAAGGAAAATTTTAATGGAAGATTAAGTCATCAATAGTCGTCTCTGTAGGTTATTTATTCAGAAACAAATATATTTTTAATTATGATTAACGTGCGCGCGTTTCCTCTTCAATTCGAATGGGTGCGCGCGTGCCGCTCCTCTAGTCCGGCCGTGGAGGTGGCTACTTTACTATTACTACGACGACGACTACTACTAATACTACTACTACTACATACATCGCGCGGACGCATGACGCATGACGCATGCATGGCTTAAGGAGCTTCGCCTTTATAAAACCTGCAAACAGCACACAAGGGAGAGCATAAAACCGTCCCGTGGCCTCACACTTGATGAGGCCGCGTCGACAAAAATTACAGAGATTATCCGCAGTAACTGTCCTATACGGATTAAAAACATGTGGTTAACGAGAGATCACAAATTTATGCGAGAGGAAAGCATTGTGATATTGCAATAAAGATTATAAATGAAACCGGCTATGAACTGCATTGAACGGCAAAAATATCTCCGATCAGGGTTCATGATCTTCACCAAATTATTTCTCGTAATTGTTAAAATTCGTCGGTATCTGGTAGATTCTCACGAAACATTCAATTTGCGGCGTATATCTTTCATTTTAAATTTTCTGAGCCATTTAAAAATGAAAAACGATGCCAGTACTCATAACTTGAAAAGTGTACTTTTTTTTTGAAGCACGCCGGGGTCAGTGCTCATTGACGAAAACGACAGTGGAGCCTTTGCACCTCGCCTTGTGATGACAATGCGCAGGTGCTCCAATATTCTATGGAAGAAAAAAAAACGAGGATTCATGCCTTTGTCCCGTGGCCACAGTGACGGAAAGGTTGCCGATGCCTTGGCGAATTTTATTAAATCTTCGAGTAGATTTAGGTCGTAGAGCTAACTGATCCTCCCATTTTCTAAGTAGTCTTTTTTTAATTTCTAAATATTTTTTTCTCAATTACCCAGCTCAGAGTACTATATACGCTTTTACTCATCTATTGGGAGTATTTGGAATTTCGTTTCACTATTACTTCCTTAATATTTAACTAGACGACATTTAATCTCATAATTACGAATTTCTTTCGAAAACTAACCGATTCTTTGCCCATCCCCCAGCGTGGGTGTAAACGTGCCACTGTCCGAGGTTCTACTATGTACCCTACCGTGCACAAGACAATCTCCTCTGAAGCCGCTTCTCCCCGAGTCTGTGCTCATTGGCCATGATGCTCCTGTTTCATTTCCTTTTCTGGTGGGCTCGTGAATAGACAGACAGACAAACAACTTTATTTTAGTCCTGAGAGGTGAGATAGCGTCCACAAGCCGACCCACTCTGACGCCGCTCCCCCCCCCACCCCTCTTGTTCTTCATACGGTGGCCTCAATTTGCAGCATGCTCCTGGTAAATTTTTTAGTGGCTATTATTTAAACATTTTCCCGTGACACTCCCTTCATTTTTTTCTTTTTTTTACACCGAATGCTGTTCTGTGATATCACAAGGGTCGTGGTGCCGTAGTTGTCCGCCGCTGCCCCGGAAATAGAAAAAAAAATGTAGCTTCAAACTCCGTTGCAAACTCACCCTAGACAGGCCTCAGGTTCGTAAAAAAAATCGCGTTAATGTGTGTTATACAGCATTTTAAAACAGCAAATCAGTAACCTGGAGTCACACAGTGTGAAGGCTGCAATCTATTACAGTAGCGTTATAGGAGTAATTCGTCATCGTAGTCAGCCACAGCACAGAAAAACTGCACCGAATTCCTCGCAAGTGTGTAGCGGGTACCGCGAGGAATGACGAAAAATGACACAGCCGACATACTACACAACAAATATTATTTATAGAATAGTAGAGACCGTACAACGGGGCTTGTACACAAGCCCCGTTGTAGCGTATCTTTGGGTAACTGCTATAGCAGTTACCCAAATGATGTAAAAGAAGCCCTTAGAAATGTCTCTCTTCCAGCTTTCGATGTGACAGTGCTGTATACAAGCCCCGTTGTTGCGTATCTTTGGGTAACTGCTATAGCAGTTACCCAAAGAATGTAAAAGAAGCCTTAAGAAAAGTCTCTCTTCCAGCTTTCGATGTGACAGTGCTGTATACAAGCCCCGTTGTTGCGTATCTTTGGGTAACTGCTATAGCAGTTACCCAAAGAATGTAAAAGAAGCCTTAAGAAAAGTCTCTCTTCCAGCTTTCGATGTGACAGTGCTGCGCGTTCCGCGCAGGCTTGGTGTTTTTTTTCTGTGAAGTATTCCATAAACATAGCACACACACGCATGCTTTACAACTAGCTGGTTATCACTGGTTCGGATTACGTCGACTGTGTTATACATTCGCAAAACGCTGTATTGCTGTAACGACTCTTACCGTTTATTTGAGGCAGCGCGCGCGCACCGCGAGTTCCGAAGTTTTTCTCCAGATGACGCTCGCATGCAGATAACGGAAGGACTTGAGTGGTGTAATTGGATCCCGAAATCGCCCATTGCGCTGACACCTTATCGCCACAGCCGTCGTCGAGTGGCCGTTTCTTTGCAAGGAAAGGCGGTTTCGTAAACATTTTCAAGCGGAGATTGTTATGAGTTGCAGATTTCAGTGAAGGACTTGTACGTGAGAAAGAAAAAAAAAAACAGTATTCGGCAGATACCATGTACCTTGAGAATCGATGTTATGTGAAGCATGTGAGGAAAGGTGACTGCGTTGTAATTTTTTTATTGAGCGAAACGTTTCGAAACTTGTGACTCCAGAAATGTGAAAAAATTGTATACGCACTGGCGTGCGTTAAACAGTCACGTGTTTACTGTTGCGTAACGATGACAAGAGCAACATGATTTCTATAACATCAGAAGCGGTAAGCTGATACGTAGCGCTTGTGCCAGCCAGGATGGTGGCCGTGGATACCGCTAGATTAATGAGCATCAGCGGACGGCGCTTCACTATAATTGTCGTTAACCCGACGAGAGGGCTGTGTATGGTATGAGTACGTATGTGTACTGTTTAGAAGATTGGATAGCCAGCACTACAACCACAATTGACGTTTCACGAACATTACGGTCTGCTTGCAAAAGCAGTTTTGCATCCTGTTGTCGATGCCAGCTTTTAGGGGCGAAGCTCTTTAGGACCGACTTAGTTTGCGTCGGTCACGCCCTCCAAAACACAAACCGACACTAAACACCTTTATATTTATTTATTTATTTATTTATTTATTTATTTATTTATTTATTTATTTATTTCACCGCCACTGTGCCTCCGTAGAATTGAGCGCGTCACGCATTGAAGATGGAAAACGACGCCTACCGCGAAACGCTACACGTAATCACCTAGTCAACTGCAAGTGAGTAAAAAGGTATGTGAAAATGATAGGAAGCGCATGCACACTCGCGACGTCAGATGGCGCGGCGATGCAGTTTTATCGTTTTACAGGATCGCGGTCGTCGCTCGTGCGTTCTGACTCGTTTTGCAGACGCGCGTACCTAAAAGCATTTGCTTTAATCGAGTGAATCGAATAGGACGTAATCCGTGACCCACACGAAATCATCTCTCGCCAGATACCGGTGTACCGTGGCTGCGAGCAGCCGTTGAGTCAGCCGCTGGACCTGGCTGACGAGTACCACGGTTGTGACGGCCTCGGAGGAGTCTCGGACCAATTTGCCTGCAGCGACGACGGCGACCTGGAAGACGAAGAGGACGACGGCAGCGTGGCTGGAAGGTGATACAAAATGTTTCATCGCTTACGAGGGCTGCAATGTGCGGGAGAAATGCCTTAGCACAAGTTTTGGTTACCCCTGTATTACGTCGATAGCCAATAAGTACACACTTGCAAACCTTGGTCAAAGCTAACTACGATCATTAACTTCTAGAGAGAGAGAGAATAAAATGAGGGAAAGGCAGGGAGGTTAACCAGAAAATGGAGCATTCGGTTTGCTACCCTGCACTAGGGGAAGAGGGAATGGGGAAGAAAGATTGGAAAGAAAGCGAAGAGGGAAATAGACGCGCGCAAAAAAAAAGGGGGGGGGGGAGCTGGGGTGCTACAGTCTATACAATAGGCCGCTGCCACGCAAAAAGTTCAGTAAGGCCTTCACTGATTTTCTGTGAGCACACAAATCATGTCGTCTTTCCAGCACTGATTGTTCAGACAAAGGTCTGTCGTCAAGGCGAGCTAACGCAGCAGCTAGTTGCCGTCTTTGCACGCTGTAACGAGGGCAGTGACAGAGAACGTGCTCTATCGTTTCATCGCTGCCGCAATGACCGCAAGCAGCACTGTCTTCCATGCCGATTCGGAAGGCAAAAGCTAGTCAAGCGTGTTGGAATGGACCTTTTTCACGGGCGCTGTCTGCGCATGAGCACCGGGAACACTTCAACGGCGCCACCCCGAAACAAAATTTGGTGGCTCGTCGTGGCCTCCGAAACCTGTCGGCACGCCATCTCGGAGGCGATGGGTGCAAAGGAACGCGCAAGCTGAGACGCAGTCGCGTTGACCGGAAAGCCACCAAATTTGCTTTTGGCTCTCGCCGCGAAGGGCGCTGTACCTGTCGTGAAAAAGGTCAATTGTGCAAGTATATACGGTAGACTTCACACAGCACGCTATAGGGGGAAACCAAACATTTCCGGCGAAGACAGATCTACAAGCACACACGCAGACACATGTATGAAATCCCCCCCACCCCCCCACAAGGAGGTATGATCCACTCGTCGGACACCTTGTCTTCAGTACAGAATAGACAAAGATACACCGCTAAGTGACACCACTGATCACAAAACACCGATATACTACAATATGCTTCGGTAAGGAAGCATTTGTCCGAGTAATGGTGATGTAAACATGCACGTAATAGCTCCGATTTGAAATAAGAGTGTGGTCTATATTACGCGCGAAGCTCCTTATGATGGGGGCCGTTCTCTCGCAGTACTAGTATGTTGCAGTAGTAGCCATGTCTAGTTAGATTAATAATCGCTCATTAGGTGGCGTTGTGCGTATATGTCCTTGGTATCACTAGACGCCGTCAGTAGTTTTCGTAGAGAAATTCACAGCATGTCCTTCGAATGAATGATGGTGAGTGGAGCAAAGTGACCATCACAGACAGACAGACAGACAGACAGACAGACAGACAGACAGACAGACAGACAGACACAGACAGACACAGACAGACACAGACAGACAGACAGACAGACAGACAGACAGACAGACAGACAGACAGACAGACAGACAGACAGACAGACAGACAGACAGACAGACAGATAGATAGATAGATAGATAGATAGATAGATAGATAGATAGATAGATAGATAGATAGATAGATAGATAGATAGATGCATGCTTCAATCGCCATTCATCATCATTCACTCCGTGGATGTGCTGTTAATTTTTTTTTCGCATTGACCACTCTTCCTTTATAGACCCTTTCACAGTTGACAAACGCAGATCCTTGATGACATCCGGTTTCGTCCACCGATGTGCCTGAATAGCATTGGGGGCAATAAGAGCGTTAGAAAATAGACCGCAGATTTTCTACACTTCTCTTCCTTAATTTGGCAAAATATGTTCAAATAAATGTTCTTTTGAGCTTCATAAAAGCTACGAGAAATTGTCTTGAATATTACGCACGTTCTCTTTGTCTGAAAAACTAATAATTGACCTTGTTTACACTTAAAAAAAAACGCGAAAACGTCCTTTTAGTTTCGCCCGCCGTGGTGGCCTAGTCACTAAGGTATTCGGCTGCTGACCCGCAGGTCGCGTAATCGAATCCCGGCTGCGGCGGCTGCATTTTCGGTGGAGGTGAAAATGCTGTATAGGCCCATGTGCTCAGATTTGGGTGCACGTTAACGAAACCGAGGTGGTCGAAATTTCCGGAGCCCTTTACTACGGCGTCTCTCATAATCATATGGTGGTTTTGAGACGTGAAACCCCACACATCAATAAATCAGTCCTTTCAGTTTCGACGCTACGAGCAGGTAAATCAGGTGACCGGAAGTTCTTTTGGCGCACAACGCTGGCAATCTTGAAACCGTCTATAGAGGTGATATCCGCACCTCCCCACCTATTCCTTACTAAAGTACGCGTGCAGTGTCAGCATTAAGCGTTCATTGAGCGTATAAGGATTTCGTGCTTGTTGGCGACACTCTGTTACCTCCGTTTGAGATGTTGTGAACGCACAAGACGAAGGGAAATCATGCAGTTGGTCACGCACGCTATTCGTTCGAGACAAGGAAGAACGGGTGGGTGATTGCATGGCGAAGCAGGGTAGAAGACGACTCACAACGGATGTATGTCGTATATGGACCAATCGGCAATTACTAGCCTAGTTATACGCCACGTGATTCGCCCTTTTTTGGCGGCACGAAATGCGCCGAAAAGACGAGAAACGCCAGGAGAGAATGACGCGCTTTTTATGTTTTGTGTGTGTGTCTTTCGGGTGGTATTTAGCGGCCCTTTAATGACCTCGCGAGCTCAAAAACATTGAAAGCAGGAAGGGTGCAATCCAGCGTCGATAACTGTTGCAAGGTCGCGTGATCGAACCCCGGCCATGGCGGCCGCGTTTCGATGGAGGTGAAATTCCAAGTCATGTTCACATAGATCAATGTGCACATAAAAAAAAAACGCTAGGTGGTCATAGTTTCCGAAGCCCTCCGCTATAGGCCGCTTGCACGTGACACCATGGCAATCTTGGTAGTTCTCTACTGTTTGAGGCCAGGACGGGAGTATTGCGAACCAAGACATGTCGGGCCAAATACGAAGGGGTAGACACGGTATGCAGTGCATGTGGAGAGGAGGAGGAAACTGCCGAACACTTGCTAAAGTTCTGTAAAGGGCTTCACCCTATAGTTCAGGATGATGGCGCAGTTTTTCGAAGCACTGGGGTTTAGGGACAGGGAGGGCAAAATAGACTTTAAGCGGGTAGACTTAACTAGAAGGAGGTTATCTGATTGGTGGCTAAAGTCAAGGCACGAGTGAAAATCAAACCCTTCACTGCAAGGTACGAATCGTCAACGTCACTATTAAAAGGGAAAAAAAAGATAAATTTAATGGTTAGTTTACTGAGTATTACGGCTAGGTGGCGTTAGCCGCCGCCCGATCTAAAGGGTACAGCCATATCCATCCATCCATCCATCCATGGATGCACAACAAGACCCAAACATCGTGGCTTAGATGTCGTCAAGGCAGTATAATCACGGGCTGATTAACCTGCTCGAGTGTGATAACGTCGTCACTGCAGAACGTTATCAGGCCATGGTGCACGAATAGCGAAATAACCAACATGTGATGTACTGATAGCACTAACGTTACTTCACAGTTTTCGTCACACAATGTTTGTCCGCCAACGTGGCTGTTTCAGTGATGTCAGTGCAAGCCATCTATATGGCACCCCTCATAATCAAACAGTCGTTTCGAAACGTAAAAACCCAACAATTATTATTGTCATTTGTATTACTACTAACTTTTGCAGGCCCGTGCACGCCGCCGAGAAGCTAATCGCAATGGCACGTACAGACCCTGGCCAGATCACGCTGTTGCTGCTGGGCCCGTTGACCAACGCGGCTCTGGCGCTTACGTTGGATCCCCGATTCGGGGCGAACCTGAAGGAAATATTCATCCTCGGAGGAAACGTCGAAGGTGGGGACCATGTTCGAATCGATTCCACCTGCACGTGCCCTGTATTGAGAAAGATTAGCAGATGGCTGGTACCTTTGTACGCGTTGTGTTCTCACTGCTCACTTAATGCTCAAGCGACAAACAGCACGGAAGTCGCCTCACTCGCTGCAGCGGCCGCTTTCCCTTACGCCAGCGCTTTGTTGAGTTAGACCAGATCGAATCGATTCCACCTGCACGTGCCCTGTATTGACAAAGATTAGCAGATGGCTGGTACCTTTGTACGCGTTGTGTTCTCACTGCTCACTTAATGCTCAAGCGACAAACAGCACGTAAGTCGCCTCACTCGCTGCAGTGGCCGCTTTCCCTTACGCCAGCGCTGTGTTGAGTTAGACCACATTGGACGCTGAGTTAGTTGGTAGCCTTGGTTCGCATAACGTTCCAATCTATAGGGCGTACGGGTTCAAGCTGGCGCAGCGCCGTTCACCTCCCTAGCGGAAAGAGGGCAAAGTTCCGGTTGCTCGGAATGGCCTCGCTTGCAGGGTTTTCACTTTGCGCGCGCGGAAAACGTGTTCCTTGGAGCGCTTATCTCGCATTTGGCACGCTACGGGCAGCGCTTCTTCGTCATTCTGGAAAGTAGGCAAGCACTACTGCTGCATTGTTAGCTGCTACAAAAGTTTAAACAGGACGAAGACCTGCAAAGTGTCCGTCAAGTTCTACCGTTTACAGTGCAAGCAGTGCGAGAAGCAAAGGCGTCAAGAGTGTATTATGGCAGTTCGCCGATACTCCGCGGTCTCGTTACTTTGAATTTTTTTCTGTCGTGCGCAGTACTAAAAACTATTAATTAACTAAAAAACGCGAAGACCGGACTCATAATGAAAGAAGCGTGCTTGTAAACAAACTACAGCAAATAGACAACCACTGTACATTTCGCGATTGGCGGCTCTGGCTTTCCGAGACAACCAAGCGTAGTGCGAAAGCGTGGACTTTGCTAGCCTAATACACTTAAAATACCGTGTGAGCCCTTTTTATTTAGCTGACGGCTGTAGACTTCTCGTCGCCACTCAGTGTAAACAGATTTGTGCTGTGGGTTCGCGCTGATCTTTTATACGAACAGGTGTCTTGCAAGCAACGCCCACCGATAAGTTAGCATGATGAGGTGTTGTGATGCTAGGATCGAAGTCATGAGTTTGATTCCCGCATACGCCAGCCGCATTTCCACGGGAGCGATACGCCGTAACAGTGCACTCAGATTTTGCTTCAAGAATGACAGACAGGGCGTGTTGATGTGGTATATTTCAAGCGTACACGGTGGTATGACGCTCAATGTAAACAGAAGTGACACTCGGTGTGTGTGCACTCTCTGTCCGTTATCGTCGCGCCGTATACACTTTAAATAGATTCAGGAGCACGTTAAAAAAGAAAGAAAACCTCAGGTGGCCGGAATCAATCTGTAGTCTCAATCCACGGCGTGCCTCCTAATGATTTGATAGTTTTGTCACGTAAAATATTATGCCCTTCCATGCGCCCGAGCCACGGGTGATAAACAGCTGCCGCTGTGAAAACGAGTTGAAAAAGAACCAAGGCAGGTGTAAAATTTTCGATGGCTTCGCGAAATTTTACGTGGCTATCAGGGCCAAATCTAGGCGTAACTAAAAACATGCTCGATTCTAGTGGGTATTGTGTCATATAACTGATATGACGACGACCAAGTTAGCTGTGAACACAAAAACACATTCGAAACAGTGAACACGCTGCGTGATCAGGCGTGGATATTATCCAAAAATGGAATATGTGCTGCAAGAAACACGCATGTGGACATAAAATACTTTTTTTTGTGCGCATCATCACACTTTTAAAAGATGCAAAAAATCAAAATTGTCATCGAACTTACGATACGACCTTGTTAACATCCGATGAAAACCTCGGCAAAAGGGGAACTCTTATGAAACGGAACACACCGCATTAAATGGTGCCTGGGACTGAACAGGGCAAACGTAAATTCAGTTTCTTCACACTGACCTCCTACTAAATTGAAGGCCGCAAGACAAACTTGACCTTCAATCAATAGAAACCTGAACGCTATATACAAATGCATGCGAAAGCGAGGAGGTAGTCTGCCGACAGCTCCGAGAAGACATGAATGCCTCAGCAAATGCGTGTTTTTTGGTAACATACATATAAAATTCACGCCATCACCTCACTTTTAATGTAATATAAGTGCAGCTGTTCACGGTCGACTTTCACATAGCACTCGCTCAAAGACATCGTGTTTGATTGGTCCCGCAAAGGTTGTGAATGAATCGCTCTCGGTTATAATATGCTCACCGTGAAAACGGTTTTATAACCTTTTTAAACCTTCGGAGCAAGTCACAGATGACGCTGCGCGTGAAGGGCGACCAGATAACAGCGCGTGCAGAGCACGTAAGCGTGCTGAGATAGTGCAGGCAGAAGGCGGGAGCAGAGTACCGAACGACCGGTTTTGCGGCGAAGGATGGATGGATGGATGTATCCGGCTGTGCCCTTTAGATCGGGTGGTGGCTCACGGCACCTATAGCCATAAAGTTAAGTACTATCACTGTGTGTTTAAGCATTGAATTTCACTCGCGCCTCGATTGTAGCCACCAATCAATTAGCCTCCTCCTGGTTATTTCTACCCGTTTAAAGTCTATTTTGCCTTCACTGTCACTAAACCCCAATGCTTTGAAAAATTCGACGCCATTATCTGCAACTATAGGGCGGAGCCTTTAGAGAACATTATCAAATGTTCAACCGTTTCCTGCTCCTCTCGTGCGGTGCAACGCCCCCTGGCCGAGTTTGGGAGACGAAAAGGCACAGCTTTACCTTGCGGTGAAACTGTCTTTTTGCATCCTATTTCAGCTCTAAACAATCGTAAAACGGAGGATCACAAACCTCGCGAAAGAGGACGAGTGACTATACCCCTGTAACACGTGGCAACTTAAGTGCACTTAAGAGCGAGTGTACTTACGCTCACGAAATGTCACTTTGGTGGTTCGCTTCTACACAAAAAAAGTGAAGTGTACTTTGCAAATGATGGCAGTGGCGATTCGTGGATTTGTAGCACAACGTATATTTGTTATTTTTGCGCCTGTGCCTCATCGTCGGACCACGTTGTCTTCGTGGAAGTAGCACCTGTGGCGCATGCCATCTTAAATGATCAGAGAACCACTCACTTACACATGTGCAAGTGTACCTAGATGTAAACAACGCGACGGAGACAGCCATTGCTGTGCATGTGCTGCCGCATCTCCCTAGCAGACGGGGCCGCAAACCGCCCGACAGTGCAAGTAGCGAGGTTATTATTGTATTTTATGACTCGTTTTATACATAATAGTCTCTATCATAACAAAAACAATGGTTTAAATATAAGCTGTGTTCCAATCATCACCGTAGACGGCTAGATAGACAGCTAAATGGACGGCGGCCATCTTAAGTCCCATTCCAATTCTCACGTAACCGGCAAAGTAGACAGCTCCGAGAAGACCGCATCGTAGATAAATACGATGCAGGCTACTTTGTGGTTTAAACAAGATGGCAGCTCAGCGAATCGCTCAGATAGATCAAATCTCGCCAGAATGGCCGTCTGCACACAAGCAGACGCTTTCCCAGACGCTCGATGTGAGGAACGTGTATTTGTTTTTGATTTTAACACGAAATAAGCCAGAAATTACGACTATTACGTTTGTTTCTTTTAGCTTTTTTCTTCTCGACGCGAGATGACGCATCGTCGCGTAAAACCTGTCTAAACGTGTTCCAATTTTCGGACAGCATGGGCTTGGTACGGTCTTTTAAAGCAGTCTGCGTGAACTGTCTACGTGCTGTCTTAGAATTGGAACACAGCCACAGTATGAGCGCCGCTTTAGGCAACAGCGTTTTTCTGTACAAGCCACTGGTACCGAGGCTACACACTTCATCGCAGCCGTCGTAGGGAAGTGAGGTTGGGGAACGCACTTGCCGACAAGTCTACTTTGCAGCGAGTGACACTAAACTTGCCCGTGTGACAGCGCGCACATGACACTCGCGGCTAAGTGTATTCGCTGAAAGTGCGCTTAAGTTGCTGCGTGTGACAGGGGTATAAAAAAACAGTTGATGCACCGACGCTTCTGCAGGTCGTGGAAACGTGCTCCCCGGTGCCGAGTACAACTTCAAAACGGACCCCGAGGCCGCCAACGTTGTGCTCACGGGGGCCCAGTGCCCCATCACGATCGTTCCATGGGAGGCAGTGGTCAAGTCGCCTATTCCTTGGGTGAGCCTGACTGCTTCGAAGCTGAGCGAGTGCGGCACGGATAGTACACAAAGACATATGGGAATGACGTTGTACAGTCTCAACGGAAAAAGATGAGCTCAAGTGATCGGGGGCCGGAGTCGCAAAATTACGACACGCGGCTCTGCGTTTTTTTTTTTTTTTACGATAGCGAGACTGCATGGCAAAACACATTCCATTTTCCGAAGCAGCAGGGGTGGCCTACAGACCGGCGGCAAGCAGCTCATATTGCTTTGGCTCATCTGAAAGCCCACAATAAAAAAAAAAACACTTGTTCATTGCATATCGGTAGATGTGGCTATGCACACAATATCTCTTTTCGTTTTTTTTTATTCTATCGCGGATGTTGCGATTCCCCGTATCTTTATTGCAGTTGCCTGGAAAAAGCTGCTTGTTGGAGTGCGTTCCGCTGGCCACCTCTTCGTAGGAAAATGGAATGGGTGGGCACTGTCCATAGCGGTGGGCTCGGGAAAGACGCAGCGCTGCGTACTGCAATCTTGCCGCTCCGGCAACCGGCCACTTGTACCAACCTTTCAACGTTGATAATGTATGTAGTACCAGTGCCTACTTTATTTCTTTCAATGCCAGTGCAAACGCGCGCTTCTCAACGGGAGCCGTTGGTCCGCCTTAGTTCAGGGAGTGGTCGCGATGAGGCGCGACATGAAGGGTAGCGCTTGAGTCGCCGTATATGCTACCTTTGTGTAGCATATAAAGTAACTTTAGGTAGCGCTGCTCTCGTCACGCGTGCGTCTGAGCGCTTTCCCCCGTAGATGCGATGACGTGTTTCCCCCCAACAACATCATACGCCCGTCAGATTTGTTCTTTCGGGCTCCTTGCTTGTGGCTCGAAGCGATGCCGCCGCTGCATCGCAGCGCTCTTCAAGTGAGCGCATGCAGTAGCTTTGCAGTGACGCTTCCCCATTGGTTGCCCGCCGCGAACGGTGACGCGCTATCTCAAAACACCGCATCTTTTACAGAGCCAGTGCGACAGCCAACGTGTTGAACACGAGTAGGGTGCCTCGATGCGCGCGCCCCCGCTCAGGGTGCTGCCACCTTTTGTACTGCTCCATCCGCCATTGTAGTGCCTGCAGCATTTCGCCAAGCTAAAGGGCTAACGTGCCGGCTTTTTTTCGGTTAGTATTGGCTAGACGTTGAGTTCGTCAGAGCTAAAATCATTCGCGTTAAGCTATAGTGGACCACTACACGCAAGAACAAAATCTGTACGCAGCGGGAGTGAAAATGGCGGCCGCCCGCAGATGTCTTCACTCTGAGCGGAGGAACCGGCATCGAGGCACACTAAACACGAGGAATGTAAGATGCCACGCCACGGATCTGTACGCAACTGAACGAAAAATTACTTTATATGATTTCCATCGTGAGGCGCTATATGATGGGCTCTCTCTCCCATGACCGCAAAGCACAGGCGAAATGCAAGTGATGGGCGAGAGCAGGAAAGGGCTAGAGAAAACGGTGGTGAACGGCTGGATCGGGCGCATCTGGCTGGCATTGATAAAATAGAGGAGGCACTGGTAGTTCATACATCTGTCACCAACGGTGTGCGGACCGGTGATTTGCCAACAAAAATCGAAATCGCTTGTTTTACTCATCTGTTCATACCCCAGGGGTCTTTAAAACAGTATTTCTTAAAGGGTTCTCGCCTCGAACGGTGAGACTGAGAAAAAAGGAGGTGAGAAAAACGTGAACAGTAATTTACTTGGTGTGAGTGCTGTCGTTCTGTTGCAGGCACAAGCCTAAAATTAATTTGTTCCCATTATTGTTCTAATTGTCACAGGGATGAATAGCACATTTATTATGATGATTTAGGAAGGTCAACATACGACTGACAGTCACACTGCGCCATATTCGCTATGCTTGCCAGAAATTCAGTGGATATTTAGTGCTTACGTGTTATAAGGAACCAAAAAATTTAGTTTTTTTGTTTTACTTTTCCTTTTTTGAAAACACTTGGTAAGCTTACTTTAACTAATCATGCGTGATCATAACTGGATTTCCGTCAGACTGCAAATGAATAATTCTGCATCAAAGCTACTCAAGCACCCTCTGTTCTCATTTTACGGCAAAGGCTGCGATATGCACTCTAGCCTACATTAACTATGAATTAGTGGTGGGAGGCGCAACCCGCCAAACTGGACTTGGCAAGCCAGTTGGTGACTCTTGTCCAGGCCCGGCAAGCCCGCATCAGCCAGTGGGGTCCTGGACGAGGGCCTCTGCCCACAGTAAACAGGGGGCCTTACTTTATTAGTTCTCTCTCTCTTTCCTGCAAACTTCTCTTGGAGCAGGAGGTGTACTCCATGATGACGCGCCAGGACACGGCCAAGTCTCGCTTCGTACGTGCCATCACCCGCTTCAGCCTGGGCTACTACGACAAGAGCGGCTCTTCGGGCTACGAGGTGGGCGACGCGCTGGTGGTGGCCGCGGTGCTGGCGCCGGACTCGGTCGCCTCGGCGCTCGAAGAGCGACGCGTGGCCGTCGAGCTGAGCGGCACGCACACCAGGGGTCAGCTGGTGCACGCCTGGACGCCGGACCTGCTGCCCGACGTGAAGCGAACCGTGCGCGTGGTGACGTCCTTCAACAAGGAGCGAGTCTCCGAACTGCTCATGCGAATGGTTGTCTGACAGCGGCCATTGCGTAGACGGACGGTTTGGTGGAGACTCTCGAAGAAAAACCGTAGCGTAAAACGAACGACGACACACGAACTCGGGACTGGCGATGCTTGTGTAGTGCTTGTTCGTTTTGAGCTACGGTTTCTTCTTCACATGCCATGAACAAACTCGTTGAACAAGACATTTTACTAATGCTGTAGAGACTTAATTTTACCGAGGTAGTCTGCAACGAAAGTATGCTTCTTCTTAATTAGTTACGAATCAGTCGGAACATGTTTCAGTGCAGCCTCCTTCCCCCCCCCCCCCATCCTTCAGAACAAGCTCTAAAGAGAACTAGGTTCGAAATTATTGCAATAATAAAATGAAACTATGACGTGTATTGACCATCAACATGCCATTGGTGGCCGGCTTTGTGGGACCAAATATTTGAAGTAAACAGCCCTTTTAATTCAACACCAGCAGACCACGACAGCCCTCATCGTGGCAAAATATTACTGTGTAAAGGTATGATGGACCAATTTAGATGATAAGGACAGGGGGGGGGGGGAGTCGGTAATCCCGTACCTGGCATGCATTGTCAACCATTCTCCTTTCCCCGTCCTTTAAATAAACACGTTTCATCGTCACTAAGATTAAGAGAAGATGACTTGTCTTAAACTCAAAAACATTTAGTGAGAAACATGTAACGAATCTATTTGGTTACTATACGTAGCCTTAGCCCCGCCGCAATGGTCTAGTGGCTATGGTTTTCAGCTGCAGGTCGCGGGATTGAACCTCGGCTGCGGCGGGTGTATTTTCGATGGAGGCGAGAAGACGCTTGCCCTTGGCTTCCTTGCCTCGTGTCTCGTCGGTGTTACCCGCGCGCCATCTGCATTCTCGAACGCGATCGGACGCATGCACGGACGGATGGACACACGGATGGATGGCCGCACGCACGGATGGACACAGAAAGACAGACAGACAGACAGACAGACAGATGGAAACGAATGGACGGACAGACAAACAGACAGACATATGGACGAACGGACGCACAGACAGACAGATGGACGCACGCACGGACGGGCGGGTGGACGGACGCACGAAGGATGCATGGATGGACGCACGGATAGATGGAAGCGTGGACGAATGGACAGACAGAAGCACGGGTGGACGTACGGACACTTCACCCCACTCATCATCATTTACTCCATGGATATGCCGTGATTCTTTTTACTGAAATATTATTTTGCAGTGCGTTTTTTCCATGTACGTGTGTTTATACTAGACGATCTACATTTACTTTTCGCTGAAAACAGCTAACATTTGGGTGACTAGGTCATGGCCCTTTTAAAACATTTAATTGGAAAAGGCTGCGAATTTCGAAGTGACGGTGAAGTCAGTTTATCGCACACTGTATTCATGTAAGACAAGGGAGAATGGGCATGCGACAGCATGGCAAAGTAGAGTAAGTGTAAATTCACAACAGATGTCTTTCGTATATCGAACAATCGAGAGCTTATTTTATCCTGATGTCACGCGAATGAGCCCCTGACGTTACGTATTGTGCCACGAAAACTGGAAACGCTAGCTGGGAGAAAATAAAGCATTTTTTAATGCTTTCGGTGGTTGTTTAGGGGCCCTTTAAAAAATAATTGATAAAAAGAACGCAGAATCGGTTTCATGGCAAAAAATAATCATCTGGGAGAAGTGGGTTGCTCTTGGTGTAGGTTTATGAATAGGTAGTGTCTATATTGCCGGCATCCGGCAGAGTATATCGACAGACAGGGTGCCGGCAGTTCTTTTTTATAGGAGGGTTTCAAGTGACGTTCTCTGGGGAGTGTGCCGAGGCCGGTCTGGTGCTGCCGAACTGCGAGGAGCTGCCCAGGATAGGGGAGTACCGCTACCTAGGTGTAATATTGTCCACCTCAGAGAATTTCGTCTCACGACATGAAGCACACTTGAAACAAGCGGTACTGCGAGCCAGCGGCATACTGTCTGTAGAATGCCTGTGAGACTCGTTAGGTTAGGTTAGGTTAGGTTAGGTTACGTTACGTTAGGTTAGATTCAGTTGGGAAAGCTCAGGTCTTTGACTATCCTTGACAATGGTGATCACTGTTTCGAAATGTTGGAGAGCGAAAATAGCTAAATGACGGCTTAAAGCTAAAAATACAGCAGGCTGACATAACAGGCTCACCAGAAATGTGCCGGCAGATAAGTCACATGGTAATGGGCAGCCAATAGAAGAAAACTGCCGGCAACTTCTTTTCCGGGATAGTATGCCGGTTACCGGCAATATAGGCGCGACCTTATTAATAAAGCAGAGAATCCTACCGGAACCGGCAGGTCGTAGATAATGCACTTGCTGCATAGCTTCCATCAGCCAGCCCAGAAATCACAGCGTTCTTCCACTTCTGAACTAAGAAATCGCGCAGGTTGTCGGGCTGTTGGCCCGGCCGATGACGCGGTAGGCGAAAGCGTGGAGGAGCAGCACTATGACTGAGAAAATGGAGCAGTGCAGCACTGGCTTCTGAAACTTGCCATGACCTAGGATGATGTTTCGGACAGCACAAAGTCCTGCAGGATGGTAGGGGATGTTGTGTTGGCGCTAACGTCGTCGAATATGTCCATCTTTAATGACGTGTCCGAGCCGTTGTGACAACATTAGATGGACGAACGCAGGATAGTTATTTCTCGTAACTGAATTACGGGAAGTCTAATTGGCCAGTCAACCTTTTAGATAACGTCACTATCCCGTTGATGTGCTGTGGTCCTGAGGTCAAAGCTGGAGGAATGGACGACGGAGTTTCAGGGTGGTTACAGAGATTCAACGGCTTCAAGTGAGTGGCATACGCTTCCCACAAGGAGCAGCTTCGGCGTATTTTCGGCAGGGGATGTCCGAATGACAAAAAAACTTAATCGCCAGTTATCCCTGCTTATTCTAGCTGCCACGTCTCACCCACTTGTTGTTTCCGATGACAAGAGCAAGTCAGGTCTTGATGATGATGATGATGACCATCATCATCATCTTTTGAAAAATTGGCACCTACCCACTCAGGAGGAACGGCCAAGAATCGGGCGGATCATACAGACTAGATATATGATTAATAATGATTTGTAAGAGCTAAAATATGGCAGACATGAAGTTATATTGTAACCATAGTCACTCTTCTAGGGGGAAGGAGGGATAAAAAATAGTGGAAAGATATGAAGAAATATAGGACGAGGTAAGCGACAGAAAAAATAGCAGCATATCCATGGGGTGAATGATGGAAAGTGGGGCGAATGATGGAGAGTGGGGCGAAGCATCCGTCCGTCCATGCGTCCGTCTGTGTGACCGTCTGTGCGTCCATCCGCCCGGCCGTGCGTGCGTCTGTTCGTGCGTCCACACGTCCATCCGTGCGTCCGTCCCTGCGTTCGTCCATGCATCCGCCCCTACTTCCGTCCATGCGTCCATCCGTCCGTGCAGCCATCCGTGCATCCGTCCATGCATCTGTCTGTGTGTGCGTTCGTCCATCTATTCAACACTCCAAGTACCACCATCTCGCAGCTTTTCATCATATATTCTCCATATAGAAGCACCGCCATCCAGCGTACATTCCAAGGACTAAACGAGAGGTGACACACGCACACTTTCTTACGGCTTGCGCTTCGTGCCTAGTTCCCACCTTTAACCACCTCGAGTTCATGGTATATACTAGTGCACTGTATTCGGGGCACTGCGGCCCAACGCTCGCTAAACCTTTTTAAAACCAAGGAGGTTACGCATAGCGAGTGTAACGTAGCAACCCTCTCTTGTTGAATAGTGCTCAATGTACATGCCAATGGCCGCTAATGGGCAATGAGAGACAGAAGAGTTTGGCTTTGGCACACGCACACTTTCTTACGGCTTGCTCTTTGTGTCTACTTACCACCTTTAACCACCTCGAGTTCGTTGTATATACTAGTTCACTGTATTCATGGCACTGCGGCCCAACGCTCGCTAAACCTATTTAAAACCAAGATGGTTACGCCCTGCGTGTATAACACAGCAACCATTTCTTATCAGATAGTGCTCAATGTACATGCCATTGGCTGCTAATGGGGAATGAGAGACAGGAGAATTCGGCTTTTAGTTAACGCACACGCTGTGAATTTTTTACTGTTCAACAACGCACAGAAGAAATCTCCCACTGGCACCACCTTGCAGGTCAAAAGTCTTAACCAGTCGTAACCAGTCGTAACCAGTCTTAAGTTTTGACCTTGCAGGTCAAAACTTAAGACTGGTTACGCACTACGATGAGGGATAAACTGGTTAAACGAGGATAAACTGGCTAACCTCCCTGTCCTTCTGCTTCTTACTTCCTGCCTTCCTTTTTCCAGAGCTGAATCTTTCCCTGATTCATTGGTTTTCCCGCAATGTGTGTCAAAAAGCAGTCGCAAAAGTTGAGGCCCTTATCACCCCTGATAAGGCTCAAGTTTTGTCTGACGTCACACCATGCAACGAAGGTTATTCTGTACGTTTATATACGAGTCTCTCGAACTGAAGCTTCCCCTAATGCGTTGGCTTTCCCGCAATGAAAGTAAAAAAAAAAAACTGCCCAAAAAGTTGAGGCCCTTATGACTAAGAATAAAACATTTTGTTGACATCACACTGTGCAACAAAAGATATACTGTACGTTCGTAGTCTCGCGAGCTGAAGCTTCCCCTGATGTGCTGGCTTTCCTGCAATGCATGTCAAAATTGGCAGTCGAAAAATTTAAGGCCCTTATCACCCCGCATGAGGCTCAACTTTTGTCTGACGTCACACCGAGCAAAAAACGATATGCTGCACGCAAAGTCACTCTAAATAGGTCGCGAATGTCGGAATGAAAAGTGGTCCGAAACCTATTGCGACAAACATCAACAACCGCGTGACGACTGAAGCACGACTTAGTGAGGAGGGGACAAATATTGAAAACCAAAAAAAAAAATTAATTAAACCTTTATTTTCAATAGTTTTACTTTTATTTGTTACAGAAAATTAGTAGATTACATTAATAAAACTTTAGTCGTTGTTATGTGGTTGAGCGCCCGCTTTCTTCGTTGAGTTTTAGAAACAGTGGGCACATGCAGACAGTCTGGTAACATGAGCCAACGGTTCTACCTTGTAGCGTTGGTTTAGTTATTTGCCTACTTTATTCGTGTCACTTTATAATTATCCGCACTTATATTCCCTAGACGACTCAATATTTATTTTTCTTCTGCGAAATTTAACAATTCGTCTTCTCCATTACACTAACCGCTGGTTTAATGGCCAATACGCCATAGTGATTACGAGCCAAAGCAAATAGGAACAAGAAAACAAGCAAAAAATAAAAATAAAGAAGTTATCAAAATCAAGCATATTCATTAAAAATTTAACATTTGGAAATTCTGAACATCCCCTGTAAATAGCAAGGCACCGTTCGTTTCATAGCCGATCCCCCATAGTGGGTAGCGCTAGGATAAAAGGGACAAAAAAACAAACAAGCTCGACGTGAAGTGGTAGATGTTTTCTGGACGTGTTCTTTGGTTCGGCGCATTGCCAGGCTATGGCCGCTCGATCAAATGCGCTTTGATTCAGTGACCGTGGCCAGGCTAACGGGGCATCGTTCCCTTTTCCGGGGTGACTTAGTGCGTACCTTCAGCACTTTACTTATTTTTTATGCGATGTTTACTGGTGTGGCATTTCAGAGCGCAACAAGCTCACGGAATGTATCTAGAGCCGCTCCTGCGACAGCCGACTTCTCTCGCTAGCACACGGCCAGCTTGCCCTCGCCTCTGGTGACGGTGAACACGACACGCTAGGCGAAGAGACCCTGTACTCTACGGCTGCGAAAGCTGTGTTTTCAAAGCTTCTCTCTCGCTGTAGTAGTTTTCGACGATTGGGCAACGTGAGTTTTCTAATTATCATGCTGTTGTGTTAGTGAACAATTGTCTCACAATTGCCTTTGTGAGTTTCTTGTGCAGATTGCAAGTACGTCATTTGGCTAATAAAACATTATCTCTCGTATGCAATTAGCCAGACACAATTAAGGCGCAACAAAATTACGTAGTAATAACGGCACGTAAAAGGTCAGCAGTTAAAAAAAATGACAATTTCGCGCCATGTAGGACAAATACACGACGTTGCTACCGCTTCTGGTTATGACGTCATTTTTTATTTTTCATTTTTTGTTTGCTCTTAGTTGTCCCCTCGTAACGTAGATGGCGATGGTGGCAACGAGCCGCGGACTACTGGATCCATGGGCTTCTATGGAAATTACGCTACCAGTTTACATATACGTTGCTGTACGTTTATATTAGTCTCCCGAGCTGAAGCTTCCCGTGATGCATTGGCTTTCCCGGCATGCATATAAAAAAAGCAGTCGAAAAAATTGAGGTCCTTATCACCACTGATAAGGCTCAACTTTTGTCTGACGTCACACCGTGCGACGAAGGTTATACTGTGCGTTTATATTACATTCTCCCTAGCTGAAGCTTCTCCTGGTGCGTTGGGTTTCCCGCAATTCATGTAAAAAAAACCAGTTCGAAAAATTTGAGGCTCTTGTCACCGCCGATAGGGCTCTACATTTGTTTGACGTCACACCTTGAAGTGGCGGACCTAATATTGCCACTTTTTGCTTCGCAGATGTCGGAAACGTCTAAAAAATCTGATGACGTCAGACAAAAGTTGAGCCTTATCAGGGGTGATAAAGGCCTCAACTTTTTCGACTGATTTTTTGACATGCATTGTGGGAAAGCATACGCACCAGGGGAAGCTTACTCTCTGTAGGTTCCAATACAAATGCACAGTATATCTTTCGTCACAAGTTGTGACGTCAGACAAAACTTTAACCTTATCAGGGCTGACAAGAGCCCCAACTTTTTCGACTGCTTTTCGATATGCATTGCAGGAAAGCAAACGCACCATGGGAAGCTTCGTATCTGTAGGCTCTAATGTAAACACACAGTACATCGTTCGTTGCACGTGGTGACGTCAGACAAAAGTTGAGCCTTATCAGGGGCGATAAGAGCCCAAACTTTTTCTACTGTTTTTCGATATACATTGCGGGAAAGCAAACGCATCGGGGGAAGCTCCATCTCTGTAGGCGCTAATATAAACGCACAGTATATATTTCGTACAAGCTGTGACGTCAGACAAAAGTTGAGCCTTATCAGTGGCGATAAGAGCCCCAACGTTTTCGACTGCTTTCTGACATGCGTTTCGGCAAACTCAAACCATCAAGGCAAGCTTCTGCTCGGGAGGCTCCTACACGCACAGGAGGTCCATCTTTGCATGGTGTGACGTCACACAGTTAAGCCGATATCGCAGTTTCTTACAATAAATTTTACACCTAATAATCACCTTGAGCTTGCAGTTTGTAGCCTTGGCACATATCCTGCCTATTTACCCGCACTGTATTACCCGTTTTCTTACTCAACTAACAAAGATGGATTGATGACTTGATTTATTTACACTACTAGAAAAGGAGACTGTGAGCAGAGCTTCTGTATACGTCGATGTCATAGAAGCCACCTCGATAATTAAAGGTGTCTGTCGATCCATCCATCCCTCTGCCATGTAATAGAAATCGCGCTGAATGAACATACATAAAAATTAAATTTGTAGGCTGCATTGAGTTTCGAAACTACTGGATCAGGCTCCAAAGGCGAGTGCCTTAACCACTGGGCAAAAGGACAAGTTGTGCACTGCATCACTATCTCAGAACCTCGTGAATGCGCCATGAAGGAATTCACGTACAAAATAAAAAAATTGCTAAGCTGTGCGGAGATTCGAACCTTGAACCTCATGCTTCATAGGCGCGTGTCTTACCCCCTGGGCTAAAGACCCAGACTTGCGGGACGTGTGTATCTGTCAACCTTATTATTGCGCTAAAGATAAATAGACGTATAAAATAAAGGAAAATTTTGAAGCTGTGCCGAGTATCAAACTCATGGTTCCATACTCTTATGTCGAGTGTCTCCGCCACTAGGATAAAAAAGCACACTTGCAGAAGTTAGACCACACTTTTTTTAGTGAAGATATTTTACCGCGTGAGCCATTTTTCTGTCATGAAATTTTGGTTCAGTAGGGTAGCCCAATGACTGAAGCCCTAGCTTGATGATTAACCTACCTGCCTCTCTCCTTCGTTTATCTTTCTCTTTTTCCTGCATTTAGAAAAGAATCAGATTACGTAGACGAAATCGTCCCAGTTGAAAAAAGAATTTGTCCTGGTCCGGGAACCAGGACGAATTTTCCTGAAGGTCTTAGTTCCGAGAAATCGTTGCGGATTCCCTCGTGGGTTCATGCTACAAATGAATGGCTGTCAGTTCTCCTTTTCATAAGCCTTCGATACTTTGCGGGATTCCGCAGAACTCACTCGCTGTAACAAGGCTCACCGATAACCACACCGATTTAAAAAGTAGCACCTTTAGGTAGCTCCATATAGCGCACTGGTCCACGTGAACATTTTGCAATTAAGTTTCAAATTCCCAAGCCATCACTAAATAGAATGCTTCAAATTGGACTCGTGTGTTACCTGTGTGATGAGTACCCAGAGTTAGGCTCATTACAAACACCTTTCTTTGCTGTCACAGAATTGCTTGTTGCGGAACTCGCTCAAACGACCCTCTAATGACACAAGGGTGCAAGAATCACGACAGCAGCAACAAACTTGTCATAATCTTTCAAACATATGTATTTTGAACAGGAGAAAGTGAATAACTTTAATACAGTAGGTCATGGAACAATGACATCGCGACCTTATGTAATGACCTTGATGGTGACATATACGCCGATGATATTTGCCTCTGGAGTGCTGCAGTTACTCGACCTCAGGTGCGTGCACGAATACAGCGGGCAGCAACCCTCACAACAGCCTACCTTCAGAAACAAGGCCTAACTATAACAACTGTGAAGTGCGCGTTGATAGCGTTTACACGCAAACCAATGACGCCATACCCTTTTTACATCAATGGGCAGAGTGTCAAATATGCACGGACGCATCGTTTCCTGGGCATAATAATCGACAGAAGTCTTTCGTGGAGCCCACATTGTGCGTACTTGAAGAAGAGACTGCTATCTATTGTGCATATAATGAAATTCATGTGCGGGAAAGCATGGGGAACTTCTGTGGCTTCCATGCTACAGCTGTACAGGGCCCTATTTCTGGGTCTATTGCGCTACAGCTTGCCGGTACTGACTAACACTTGCAAATCCAATACTCATTCATTGGAGAGTTTGCAGGGTCAGGCACTGCGTATCTGCCTCGGACTGCCCCGATGCGCTTCTACTTATGCCACAATCATGCTTGCCAAAGACCATCCGGTCAGGACATATAGAGTTGTGGATTGCCTCAGAGCGCACATTCGACATGCTAGCCGTGTCCCCGACCACCACTTGGCCCTTCTACCCTCCGGAAGACCACGTGCTACGTTTTCAGACGTCATAGCCAAGCACCTAAACAGCATTCCATCAGGCTATACGCCAGCTGCGAGAATGGCATGTCCTTTGTGGTGCCTCGACCAGCCGCAAGTACGTCTAGAAATTCCGGGAATCAAAAAGAAAAGCAATCACTCCAGAGTAGCATTGAAGCAAGCAACACTGCTATTATTACATGAGTTGTACTTAGACCGAACGCAGATATACACTGATGGGTCCGTCTCGTCCAGCAGCTCATCAGGTGCCGCTGTCATTCCGGCTGCAGCAATGACAATCAAGTTTAAGTTGTCGCATATGACTACACCTACGGCGTCAGAGCTTGCTGCTATAAGGGCTGCTTTACAATATCTCGTTCAAGAACGTCCAGGAAAATGGGTCATATTCTGTGATTCGAAAGCAGCGCTTCAGAGTTTGCAGTCTGCCATGCGTAGGAGGAGTCATGACCAATTGGTACAAGAAATAAGACATTGCCATCATGAAGCTCTAGCACGAGGGCATGATATTATATATCAATGGCTGCCTGGACATATTGGTATTACCGGAAATCAATTAGCCGATGATGCAGCCCGCTCAGCCCATGAAGGAACCCATGTGGTCCCGATTCCTCTATCAAGGAATGATGCAGCAAGACAACTTTACCTGCTGGCTCGAGATCTCACACGTACGTTCTGGTCGTCTACCAGCTTCCAAAGGTGTCAATTTTATGAACTGGATCCTTCTCTCAAGCTAAAGCTACCATCACAGTTTTCCCGCTCCGATGCGACACTGTTATGCCGCCTTTGGTTGGGTGTTGCATTTACAAAGGTGTACTCCTTTCGCATTGGTATGGCAGACACCTCTACATGCGACATCTGCGGAGCTGAAGAGACCATCGAACACGTCCTGTGCAGCTGTGCCTGCTACGACACACATCGATGCCAGCTCCGGATGGTTTTGAATAAACTTGACCCCGGACCATTTTGTGTGCAGAAACTAGGACCTTGGGCATCTGCCTCAGTTGCGCAGAAAGCAACTAAAGCACTGCTACTTTACCTAAAGTCAACAAACTTGAGCGACCGCCTGTAGACTGTGTGTGCTCCCCGAGTGTGCTCGTGATTGTGTGTACCTTCTCATCCCTCTGCAACCTCTTTTCTCCCCTTTATCCCTTCCCCAGTGCAGGGTAGCAAACCAGATGCGCGTCTGGTTAACCTCCCTGTCTTTCCTTGCATCTTTATCTCTCTCTCTCTCTCTCTTTCTTGATGGTGACACAAATAATCGCATATTCGGTTCTTCATTTTACGAGCACACTTGCCATGGGTTTTACTCATATACACCACGAAATATTATTGGGATATTTTTTTATTATAAAACCGTCGCAACGAACAATTTATGGCGAACATAGAATCATCGCTCAGTTTAGTTGGCTGCATATCTCCATTTGCTTGTGGAATTTATGACACAAACAAAGCCTTCACAATTATCGTTAAGATCATCGTGAATAAAACACAACGTGATTCAAGCACACTGTTCAAACTTGCACAACGTGACTCAGACTGTTGCTCGGTTACACCTTTATTCACCTTTACCGCGAGTAGAGTGGTGTTTCGGTATATCCCGCGGTATCACAGCTCACATCATGTCGCCAACGCGGCTGCGTCGACTAGACTTATCGAATATGACGTGATGCGTCTACAGAACCGTACCTCTATCACTTCCAACTGCGTTTCAGCCAAAGCCCGCATCAGATCATGTGCCTTCGAGGGCTCACAGGCATCGACTGACACTTTGCAAAGAAAATGACAAAGACGCGAGGTAAATCAGACTATTGTTTTGCTTGTTTTACGATTACAGTACAAGCAGCTTCTAACGTGCTCCAGTCTGATTTCAAGGGATTTCTACCACTGTCAGCACAATGCTTCGTCACAGTGCTCCTTTGTTAATCTGGTTCTGAAGCCTGCCATTCCAACATGTGTGCGTTTGCGCATTCAGGGAACGCACAGCAAGGCTATAAAGTTTATCTTAGCGATGCTTACGAAACGGATGTATGACATGGTTCCACGTCAATCTGTGGACAGGGAAATAGTGGAGCGCAACCGACATCGCTGTGCAGGAGCAGAACTCGCTGCTAAAGCACATGAAGCCTAAATAATAAAACCAGCAGTCGACGGCAAGCACGCCACGTGCATGGTTTACCGCGAACAGCGCTGGAAGAGATGAACGTCAGTTCCTTGAAACGTTTCCTGCTGGGTCAGTCTTTACCGAAGCTTGACTTGGAGTATTGTGTGGTAACGTACACATATTCGGAGTGAATACAGACTGGGTGCAATGTCTTCGCATTAGTGTCCATAGATGCTCTATTCTTCTCTGTTCGACGCGAGAAACGGTTCACGAGAGGTACGCGTAGACAGGAGTGGGAACGGGTGTTTCAAGGCAAGGGCCATGACATTCCACTGAGGTCCACCGGTCCACCAAGTCCAGCGTCTGCTTCCAGCAAGCTCATGATGACTGCCATGGCCACCTCGTCCTTTTCTTCACTTTTGCCCTGACTTCCGGCAGTGAGGATGTCCCGACTAACGAAGCTGTTCACCAGGTCCAGATCTAGGATGAAGAAGCAGAACGTAAAACTACAGGCAAGATCTCTTACCGAGGTAAGTATACGCGAGTGCACCACAGTCTTATTTGAGCGAAAAACGGTTGATACACTTGTTTCACTTATTTGCTATTCCATAATTTTTGTGCTGTCAGAATAGTTCGTGACCCTTCAACAATCTTGTTGGGTTCTCGGATGCAAGTAATGCATCGTTCAAAACAATAAAAATTAGAAGCAAATTTTCACTTTTGTCTTGGAAGCCACAAAGAGTAGCCGTAGAAAACTATGCTATTACACGTCGTGTAAAGAGTCTTTGTTCGACATGTTTTTTTTTTAGCCATTACTGCTAATAATAATAGTTCTTGAAGTTTAACATTCCAATACCACCATATGATTATTAGAGACGTACACCGTAGTGATGGGGTCCAGAAATTTCGACCACCCGGGGTTCTTTAACGTCAACCTCAATCTAAGCACACGGTCCTGATGCATTTTCACCTCCATCGAAAATGCGGCCGCTGCGGCTGGTATTCGATCTCGCGACCTGCGGGTCAGCAGCCGAGTGCTTGTAGAGAGTGCTTGTTGGTTAAAGACTTGTAGTCTTTAACCTACTGCCCCCCCCCCCCCAAATAAAAACCTAATTTGGGTAGCCCAGACCGAAGGTTGAGAACACTTCGAATGGATATTCACTCAACAGTGTGCGCTCTTATTTTCTACCCTGCCTGAGACAGAAAGATTGCGCTTGACCAAGCGCTGCAGGCGATTTCATAGCTTCAGATATTCGCTACACAAATGAGAGCTATTAGCGAGGTTTACTATTTGGCATCCTCAGCCTCCAACCTTGCAGATCCGGCATCCTCCTCTTCTCAGTCCTCCATTTCACTGAAGCAAGAAACGCTAGACATTATAATTGTGCATTGCTGAGTGGACGGTAGTACATATGCACTGGCCACCGTTCCGTTACACGAGCAGCAGTGACAAAAAAAGCAGAACAGCGGTACGCTTGTTTTGTTTCGTTCTGTCGTCATTGTGCAATTTTACCGTGGCCAACCCAACCGGGCAAAGTTCCGGCGCAATCACTCGGACCAGTGACGTCATTAGGAGTAAGCCATTATAATATTACGAGTTTTCGACGAAGCTCGCGTATCAGCGCGTGATACTTTTTATGATGTACGCATTCTACGTTCACAACAAGAAGAACTGATCTAGCCGCGACAGATAAGAACCAGATAAACGTATACACAAATGAAATCATTGCGATTGGACGTAGTGTTACTCGTTCTCTAAAAGCAATGCTTTGATACGATCTACACTGCAGCATAGAGCCGTTCTCCAATCCTATAAAAAAATGTTGTAGCAGCTGTGGCAGGTCTGAAAGTAACCTGTGGTCATTCCCTCTCATTCATTGCAGGATACCACAAGGTTATCTTTCAGTTCGCAGAGAGAGAGAGAAAACATTTATTGAAATAAGCTTGTGAGTGAAGGTGGGAGGGTCCCTTATTCCAGGAACAGCTCGAGCTCGGCGGGCTTGGACAGCCCGCCGAGCTCGAGCGACGAGTTGACGCTGCTCGACCAGGTCCGGTTGGGAGATCGCAGCCTCCCACGCTTCACTGAGGAGGTCTTGGTCCGCATCTGGTGCTGCTGCTCGTAGTCTTGGGACGCTTACTTTGCACTGCAGTAGGAGGTGCGCCAGAGTGTCTGCCACATTGCAGTGAGGGCCGATGTAGCTGTGCAACGTTGGCCTCATATGGTGCAATAGTACGCCGTATGTGAACGTGTTGCTTTGAAGACGCCTATGGTCAGTCCCTTCGTCTCTTGTGAGTTTTGGATGTGGCGGGGGGTATAACCTGCGTTCGAGCCGATAATGTTGCAGTAATGCATGGTACGTTAGTGGTATGGCTTCTCTTGTCTCTGATTCTGTTGTTGAGTGGGAAGTGCCTCGGATCTTGTATGGGAATGCCCGGTTGACGCATTCGCGGAAAAAAAGAAGGTATGTGCTCAACAGAGAAAGAATGGTGTGTTCGAATTTCCATACTGTCCACATGCTCAAGTATCTTGTAAAATAACCGTTTCGGATTGAACGTGTACCTCAACTCCACAACGTTCTCTTGGCGCTGGCCTCGCTTGAATAATGGACTCTTGAGTCCAGTGGACGTTCTACGTAATGCCCCCCCCCCCCCCCGAAAATGTGAGGAGAGCGCCAAAAGTATCCCCCAGGGTAACTGAGCTCTACTACGTATCCCGGGCTCAGATCCAACTTCGAGTATAATCAGAGCACATGTTATTATCTAAACGTGCACGTGTGTCAACCTGGCTACGCACACATGCATGTGGAACTGAAAGCGATACATATTATTTGTCGTTATGTATAAGCGCCGCCAATTGACCGCACGTGTACCGTTGTTGTGGAAGAAAATGGCGTAACATTGCTTTCGGCATACGAACACGCCATCTGCTTTGTGAAACTAAGCGTTAATAAACACCTAAACGCTGAACATAGACGTCATACAAGGTCATTAATGTCTGCGATACCTGTTTTCGAATTAATTTTCTTTTGTCCGGGAAGATACTACTGCTCACAATCGTTGCAGAGAGCAAATACTTCAGAAACGAAATACTTCAGGAGGGTAAAATACTTCAGAAAGGAAAGATGAAAAAATCCTTGAACACGGGTGTCACCGAAGCCGACGTTTGAACAAGTGTATTTTTCAAGGCTTCAACTGCATTCCTTAGCGCGTGCGTGTGTTTCGTCTACTCTTCACGAATCAATAAAAACAGAAGAGGAGGAGAGGGCAAGCGCAAAAACGAGGGTGGGACAGAAAGAAGGAAAGGACAGGGCGCCAACTCACTTGCCCTCTCCTACTCTACCACTTTCGTTGGGCGAGAGTGGACGAAACCACGCACACACACACAGGCGTGCTATAGGCACACGCTACGATGAAGCAGACACTCGTCGAAACCTCAGCTCCAGAGACCCCCCCCCCCCCCCCCCGCCGTGTTCAAGAACTTTTTAGCTCTCCAAGCGTCCGTCTTCCCTCAAGCGTCTTCCAAGCGTCCGTCTTCCTTCTGCCTTATTCAGAGAAAAGAGAACGAACGTACGGGAAACCATGTGACACCGGCAAAGAAAGCTCCACTTTTATGAAAACTCGCCAGCATCTCCGTTGTGTCGTCATTGCGATTAACGCAGTAGCTGTGAATATCGTACCTTTGAAGCGTAAGCGCTTTTTGCAGCAGTTTCCAGTCTTGGAAGGTGTTTCGCACTGGTGATGCGGATTATGCTGTCTGTAATGCCTGGCTGTTCACTGGACGGGGCCGAGGTGGTTCCCTCCTCGATGCCGCTGGTGGCACGACAATCCGGCGTTGCTCGGGTGGCCAGCGAGCAGTGGTGGGCGCTCAGGTGGTAGCCCCGTCGCTGGACGCACTCGGCTGTCCGCGGCATGGCATCAAGGCTGCCTGAGGGCACCCATCTTGGTCACTCAGGGCACCAGCAACAACCGGAGACCTTTTGCTGATCTTGCTGCCGCGGTACGCTCGAACGTAGACAAGAAACCAGGTCACCACCGAAGCCTACAGCCTCTGATGGAAGAAAAAAGCCCCGCCGCGGTGGTCTAGTGGCTAAGATACTCGGCTGCTCACCCACAAGTCGCGGGTTCAAATCCCGGCAGCGGCGGCTGCATTTCCGATGGAGGCGGAAATGTTGTAGGCCCGTGTGCTCAGATTTGCGTGCACGTTAAAGAACCCCAGGTGGTCAAAATTTCCGGAGCCCTCCACTACGGCGTCTCTCATAATCAAATGGTGGTTTTGGGACGTTAAACCCCACAAATCAATCAATCAAATCTGATGGAAGAAAACAGTCACTAAAGACGCCCTGCAACTCTTTGCCCAGTAGCTTCATTAAATGAGTTCAGCGCCTCACGAATAAAGTGCCGCAAAAACTTTTTTTTGATGCGCCAATTGTGAACGCATACACAGGAATCCAGATACAGGGATGGAGGTAATTCGACGCACGAATCACCTTCAGCGGCTTACCTTTGGCGTGGCCAAAGCGGAAGGTGCATCAACCTTCGCCTTAGAAAACACGAACGCTCATTATCGGAGCCGAAACCATGCTTCCTCGTCGCTAGTTCTCAGGAATACGTCTGCGTACTTTTCTTCTAGGACACAATGATACTTTCGCATCACGAAAAATCAGTTAGCAAGAGAAGTGATTGAAGTCTTCCACATCCGTCAAAAAAAAAAACGATAAATGTGTCCGCATGCCATCAAACGCACTGAGTGACGCAGAATTCAGCTATCTTTCCAGCTCCAGCAGATGGTACCACTGTATATATTTTCCCCTTGGTTGCGTCGTGTTTGAATGTATTGCTGTTTGTTAATTTTTTTTTGCATTTTCTGTTAAGTTGCACTTCACCTATATATCAGCTGTTCTTTCCCAAATAAATGTTAGTTGCGAGTCCTGTTTGTGTCCTTGTACTTCCTCGTCGTCTCGTGGGCGCTGTTCAACCAAGACGAGCCCCTAATGGCGGCCACGATGAGACTGATGTCGGCGCGGGCAGAAAACGCACGGGCGCTGCGCCATCGTTCACGCAATGTTGGCTTCGCCGCGTGAAATTGAACATTCGACGTCACTTTGCACCACGTGACAGCGCTCGCCGAATAGCGGCGTGGGTGGCGAAAGGAAAAAGGTATGCGCAACTCTGCTACCTAAAGCAGCACATACAGTAACTCCAGATGAGACCAGCCCACCTGCTGACGTGGTTTGAGTTGAACGGGTATATAACTAAGCCCTCCTCCTTTTACGGTCGGTGTTTCTTACGCGCCGCCCCTAGACACTTACCCAGTGAGGCAAACTACGAAGCCTGGAGAAATGATCGATGCCTGCTCTACCAGCTTTTTTATGTTTAGTTGTGCTCCCTTTGGTGAATGTTTGAACTAACATAAAACAACAAGACTTTTTATTTCATAAACAGCGCTACCACAAAAGGAAAAAAAAATGCCTGCGAGACTTATGATTTATTGAAAGTATTTTGTTTGAAGCACTGGGTTGTCAAGTTAGTAAGTACAAGTAGATACAAGACAAAGTGTACACCTACTAATGTGCAATAGGCGTTGGTAATTAGCGTCCAAAAGGAAAAAAACCAGTTTCTACGGAACATGGCAGCAGGAAAATTACCTAAATTAATTGCTGCCTTTTAGGTCCCCTAATAAAAACAAAAAAAATTTCTCTTCAGGGAATCTTAGAAAGGGGCCAGCTGTTTCATTATAATGGAGTTCAGTGAATCAGCTTGTATAATTTTGTCGCTTCATCGGTAATGCGTGACCAAGTACAGCCATAAACTGCCGAATTCACACAATAGTAGTTCGTCAACTTTTTGTCACAGCCCAAATAACCTTCGCATGGTAACAAAGTGTAACTTTATTATGGTCCTGCTGTGATAATTAAAAAAATATTCACTCGCAAACTTTTATTATTTTGCCCTTTTTCATTGGAGCGTAAACAAATTACTAGTGATTTAATGTCCGATATCTTTTTACAGACACCTTGAATAGCACTGAGTCTAAAGACACACTAAGTTTCGCTTTGTTATGATGAACAGTCCCGCCGTACTCGCAGTATACAACGGAGGCTTGGACAACAAAAATGAATTTTTGTTGCTCACACTGATTTCATTACTATTAGGTGACACTTCCAACCAGGCATTAACAGCAGATGTCGTTGGAAAGCGGAGATAATAATCTTTTGTAATTCACACAATTCATAGTTATTGGTCAAGCGCAGCGAGCACAGTGTGTCCGCAAACAATGCGTAAAATGCGGAGCGGTTGTCGCCAGATTTAGAACGAAGCACGTGGCGCTGCGGGAGTGTTTTACCGAAGTAATTATTCAAGTAGGTTTGCAAATGGATGTCTTAGAATAAAAGTTTCTGCCTGTTACCACGCCTTCAGGAGGTGGCTATCACTGCCAAGGCTAACGCTCTTTCCCTTCGCATTGCCATGTGCTCGCGAGTGTTGTGCACTTCCGCCGGAGACGAGGTTGGTTGGTTTATGATGATATGGCGGGACCGACTACATGGAACAGTGCAGTTTTCGGGGCCAGTTGGTACACGATGCGAAAGTGAAGGGTTCCAGCAAGTCCAGCCTTGTCCGGTGCGTTCCTCTCTTCTAGTGCTCCCGTCTGAAGCTTGCTGCGACCCTTCCTTTTGCTACAAGGAATCTGCTACGAATTTTGCAGCAGTAGAAGCTGTGAAAAAGAGCTTTCATGTTTACGTTGTTTCGTTTTGTTTGGTCACTTAGAGAAACTGGTTCGTTACGTCGACATGGCAAATCCACCCCCAATTTATTAGGGAGAAAGCCTACGATGCTTTATCAAGCACTAAAGTTGACCGTTGGCGTCGGCATCGGGTGGTGTCAACACGAGGAATCCAAAAGGTCAATTTGTGATTACGTCAGCTTGTGATGTCATAAATATATGTAGTCACGTGACATGCTAGCTTCGTAGTAAGCTACGATGCCTCGAGGCATTCAAAGTCACGTTATGTTCAGAAGGTTTTTCTGTAAGGGTGAGGAGAGAAGGGGAGGGTTAATTCATAGACTTATAAGATGGCTCGCGCCCTTGAGTCGTGTAAGGCGATTGCATGAAAAACAGTGCGAGTTTTTTATAGTTTGTACAGACAAACAAAAATGGTGAACTTCTCCCTAAGCAGCCTTAATTTTCAGTTTACTCTGGTCATTGAAGGCGCTGTTCAAAACAAGATACATGAAGAAATTTTCATAAATATAAAACAATGTCCACGTGATTCGCTACCTCCTATGAGCGTGTCGACCCCAAATAAAAACAACGCTCGTTTGGGCAAGACTGTGCATGTGCTGTGTGTGCGTGCGTGTGCGTGTGCGCGCGTGTGTGTGTGTGTGTGTGTGTGTGTGTGTGCGATTGAATCTGTAGCCTGTATTAGCACTTCAAGCAATAATAAATCAAGTCTGTATTATCCGCCCGACTATTGGCTGATCTCCTTGAGTAGGTAGGGACCAATTATCTAATCATCACCGTCATCAAGGTGTGTAAGCTATATTCGGTGTACTAAAGGCGAGGAGAAAAGTAGCTTTACAAAGCCATATTTAAGGCGTCATCATCATCACCAAATGTCTCTGTATGGGCAGTGCGATAAACCACGTAAAGAAAAAAAAAGGAGTATCAGTGCACCCATCTGAAACAACGCTGTCTATTTTGAGTGTCACCATAGCGGGACAACTGGAAGTATTTTCGTGTTATCAGCTTCAATCGTAGAAGGTGCGTCAGCCCGCTTACTTATCATGCGAGGCCTTCGCACTCTGAGGCCAAGCGGATGTGACTGTTATCGTTACCTCTCGAAGTGCTAGCCCTGTGACCCCTGTCCCTCCCACCCCCGCCTTTTTTATGAAGAAAACCCACAGTCACTGGAGCATGGGGTCAGCTGTTATCCCGCCGTGGCAGATAAATAAGAAACCCGACAAAAAGCGAAACCTTTAGAGATAACGTGAAGGCGATGGTGTGCTGCTATAGGATAAGTAAAAGATGATTATTTTTACTTTAGTCAAGGTCACAGTAGCCAGGAAGCCACTACACGGTGACTAATATTATCTGGGATTTTACGTCCTAAAAGCTCGATATGATTACGCCGTAGCGGAGTGCTTCGGAAATATCGACCATCTGTTTTTCTTGAACGCGCGCTGATATCGCACAGTGCGTGGGCCTCGGGAATTTCGCCTCCATCGAAGTACGACCGCTTCGGCCGGTATCGAACCAACGACTTCCGTTTACGCAGCCAAACATTCCGACCACAATACCGCCGGGGCGGGCCCACCGTGACTTATTGACTGTTTCCGCCATCCTCTACTCCGTGGCCTATGAACTGCGCTGATGTCCTGGTCAGGCCATGTTGGGACAGAAATCTTGACTTTCGTCGAGCGTCGACGAAGCACCGACAAGGTACCGGATACTGGCAGAGATTTCTGATCTTCTGCTAAGTTTTACGGTTGCTCCAGTTTAACGAACTGCGCTCGATGACTCCAATATAAGAGCCAGGCCGGCCTGAGTAACGTGTTACCGGCCGTGCAGTTAAGACTAAAAGGCCGGACAAGAAAATCAGCCGAGCTTTTTCTTCTTGTCAACGTCCGAGTTCAAGACTACTCGTTCTCACGCAATTCTTGTATGTAAATCTCCTGTTGGTGAATCCTAATATTATAATTTGTTCGTTCTGTGTTTATAACGTCACGCGAAGTGAATGACGTGGAACATCGCGTGGTTCTTCGTCTTGCCGTTGACAGCATTGTGTCACGGCAGTGCATCGACATTGAATGGATCGGCCACGCTGAAGCACGCCCTAGTGTTGGACGTGGACACAGGTGTGGATGATGCACTGGCCATCGGTCTCGCCCTGAGCTCTGATGCCGAAGTGGTGGCCATCACTACGGTGGCCGGCAACACTAGGGAGGACTTGGCGAGGGACAATACTCTGCGAGTGCTTCGGGTATTCGGCAGGACGGACGTAAGTAAGTGTGTCGCATGAGTTGTTTTTCCCGTGACGCGGTGCTAAGTCGCAGCTTGCCGCCTCACGCAGGTTAAGCTTTTTTTTTTCAGCGTCCTTTCTAGTTATTATAGTTTGTTTTTGTATAAGACGTGCATGCTTACATAAATATACAGAAAGAGCTCCCAGAGAACTTGGAGGAAGGGGGACCTCCTGTCAGAAAATGTGGGTTATATGTACTGGCAGATCGCAACAATGTCAGCAAATTGAAATAAGTTATAAAAAAATTAGTACACAATTGTGAATAGCCGAAGTCGAACTATTATGTGTAAAAAAAAAAACGTTGCTTACACTTAACTGACCAGTGTACTTTGTGGTTGCCGATTAAGGCTTTAGCACGTGATTTTTGCAATAGATACATTGCCAGCCATATGGGCTACGGATCGAGATGTTCTCTGAGAAGTTTTCGTACATATTTTCAGTGAAAACCAAAAAAGCATTCTTCTTCTTAGGCCTTGAGACGCTTTGTAAGTCTTAAAATGGCATGGTGAGTACCACGTTAGATATGACGTTCAATTATCCTGTTTACGTGACATTGAAAGTCACGTAAAAAACTGCGAACCTTCTTTTATCCCGTGCTTAAGATTCCCGTGTACCGAGGAGCAGATCGGCCCCTCGATGGAAACTGGAACACCGAGGAGCGCTACTTCGGCCACGACGGGTTCGGAGAAGTGTCCGGACACTACGTCGTGGGCGTGAATGCTGCAGTCAACTCTGGCCCCGGAGAGAACGGCACGCCGGCAGCATTGAAGATCATCGAGCTAACGCGGGCGAGACCCGGGCAACTCACCCTGGTGCTGCTCGGACCGCTGACCAACGCGGCTATCGCCCTCCTGGTGGACCCTCACTTCACCGGAGGCCTGCGAGAGGTGGTCATCTTGGGTGGCAACAGACAAGGTATGCTTAGCAGATAAAAAACACATCCTGAAGTCTTTCGGAATATTGCAAGTCTTCGCAGTCACTTGCAGACTTGTCGACCGAGAGAGAGAGCGAGATGAAGAGAGACAAAAAATATCTCTTTATTGAAGAGCAGACATGCAGTTCTGCCAGCAAACAGGGTATAAGGGAAGGGAACTGAAGAAATAACTGCTCTGGGAGCTAGACGGCAAAGAAAGAAAATAGAAAGCAGACATATGATCGTGGCATTTACAAGTCAGAATGAGATGGTTGGAACGCAATCCACGATAATACACTTCCCATGTATATCTAGATCTCGGAAAAATACTTAGACTTTGCGTTCCACTTCTAAGCAGCGTCAAATTTAAAGTTTTTTAAATGTTACTCGAAGACAATAAAGGGCTCTTACACGAAATTGAAATATTTTTGTATTGTTGCTGAGAATAAAAGTACTGGTGTCAAGAACACTGAGAAGTATTCTGTGGTTGCTCAAAACGCACTTGATATATATATGCTTTCTTAAGAATTCACTTTTGGTTTCCATATCGACGAAGTGGTGCCATACAAACGAGTAAAAGAAATGTGGCTATAGGCCTAAGTCCCTCGGGGAGAGCAGCTCTCGACGTTCTTGCAGCACCATGAAGTTTGTCGTTATATAGTTCCACGTGTTGTGAGTAAACAATTAACCGTGAATGGTCATCCGGAACTACCAAAGCAATGAAATAAAATAAAATATAGTATTCGAGTTTCCTTGCCCTGGTGTGCAGAGAGCATCAACATTACAGGCCAAGGAAACAAAGATATTCACTTTGCGATGCCTCGAAATTGAGTCAGCATCCTTTGCCTTTTCGAGACACTAGTACCTGTGGGCATTCATATGGGGCAGTTTGTTGGTGCAGTTATGCAAACGTTATGTCTATACAGCTAATCATCATGCCTTTTCGCCTTTTTTATTCTTTATCTCCATTTTGAGTGAGAGAAAGAAAAAAGAACAAGCTGTGGAAAACATGAAGAAGTTGAGAAACTATAAGACTTTGCATGACTGCAGCTGTCAGAGATTCGCCATGAGAAAGCTGGTCCCCTTTTAGTCCAGTTTCATCGGTACTTTCAGCAGCTTGTTTCATTAGTGTTCTGCCAATTACAGGAGAAAATAACATTCGTTAAAGAATATCGGGAATTGCACGCTTTTATTTGTTTTGGTAGTAATCTTAGCACTACCAGGCCGCATTTCTTTTCCTGCACGATTAAACTTAAAGCATCAAATCAGCAACGTGATGAGACCAAAAGTGAATCCTTGCATATAAAGTAGCCGGCCGATTTAAATGTCATAGCTAAGGGTTTGTCCTTCGGGAATATCAGCGTAACATATATAAACGAACCGCATTTATCTCGCGGAATGTTAGGCTTAGCTGTTAATTTATCGGAGCTGTTGTGCGAGCAGTAGCGCTTGCTGAAGTTCAATAACCAGAATTTTGATAGGCGACATGGGAGAGCTGTGTGGGTGTGCGTGTGTGTCTGTTGACGAGCGTGCATGCATGCGTGTGAGCGAAAATATAAATAAAAATTTCGAAGCATACGCTTGATTTGTAGACTGACGAACCCATTAGGTTGCTGCACTATGCGCGGCCAAAATTTTTCATCTAATTCATATATAAAACATGAATATGAGCCTTTGGTTATTCCGAAGCATGAGTACGGGTCTGTAGACGTGGTGACGACTGGTGATTCAAGACCCAGGCGCACAGGGGCAGATTTTCATTCCCACACCACTTATTGCATTATGACACCACTGACTTACAGCCTTTCACTAACCGCAGGCCGAGGAAATGCTGTGCCGGGCTCGGAGTTCAACTTCCACACAGACCCGGAGGCTGCCCACATTGTCCTGCAGAGGACGCAGTGTCCGGTCACCATCGTACCATGGGAAACTTCCCTTATCTCCATACTTCCGTGGGTAAGAAACCTAGATTCAGTCAAAGCGTAGCATACTACTTTGAAAATTACCCTCGTCCTCACTCGCAATGCACGGTCAGTGCACCGCAGGCTTACAACCGCACACCAATGGTATGTCAGGATATCTTACCTTGACCGTTACTAACGGCGGTAATATATAGATGTGTGTTCTTTGATAAAGACCAGAACGCCCCGCCGCGGTGGTCTGATGGCTAAGGTACTCGGCTGCTGACCCGCAGGTCGCGGGTTCAAATCCCGGCTGCGGCGGCTGCATTTACGATGGAGGCGCAAATGTTGTAGGCCCGTGTGCTCAGATTTGGGTGCACGTTAAAGAACCCCAGGTGGTCGAAATTTCAGGAGCCCTCCACTACGGCGTCTCTCACAATCATATGGTGGTTTTGCGACGTCAAACCCCACAAATCAATCAATAAAGAGCAGAACGCAGTGCGCATGTGCTTCTGACAAAAAGGGCAGATGGACTCGCGTGCAAGCCATCAGTTTTTTTTATTCAGTTTGAAAGCCTTGTCTTAGCAATGCATGGTAATTCATGGTATTAAAAATACACAAGCAAACTTGCTTCATCATCCGCAAATCCTGCAGTCAAGGCCTGTTGGCTTGCCACGTCTCAGGTGTGTTGCACAGAGGTGGCAAAGAGGTTTAATTGTAGCCCGGAAGTATTCTATAACATGTGTACCACGTAACATCGCGGATTGGTGCGCCACAAAACGGCCATGATGCACCATACAGGCCGCTGTAACGTTGCAACCGGAGAGTATACTCACAGGAAGGTTAAGCCATACCCCGACCTGAAGTTTCCGCTGCGTAACTTCGTCTTGGTGGTTTAAACTATCAAGGAGTGTCTAACCTAAAGCTGTTGTTATGCTACCTTTAGGTACCACGTGTTGCACTTAGGTCTGGCTAGCAACCACAGCTATGCGACGATGGCGCCCTGATTTTTGATGACGTCGTGGCTAGTGTATCTGATTAATTTGTCTGGCGTTTCTAAGGCCGGTGATTACCCTCCCTACATGTCAGTGAATAACACAAATCCAGTGAGAAAGTGGCCCGAGCTTTTAGCTTCTACGCCGCACACAATTGTTAGTGGTGTTTGGAAGGCACACAGGCAACTCTGCTGCTTATAGCTGTAGCATATATATTAACTCTAGGCTGACCATCGTGGGATAATTAGGGTGAACAGCGGAAGTGCCTCGGACAGTCTGGCCAACGTTTCGATAGGAAGACCTATGTCAAAGACGCCTTATCATTCTTGGCGCGTTAGTTTTGGGGATCAGTAGTGACGTCATCTCCTATGGTGGCGCGTGTATCTGTAGGGATGGTATTCCTGTTGGGATGCCATTTATAGATAAATAGGTATGACGTATGAAAAAGGCAGGGACAAAATGAAGACACGAACTTACAGACCCGGGCGCCTGTGCGTGTCAGTTCATGTCTTTACTATTTCACCTTCCCCAATTTTGCTGAGGGAATGTACCAACTAGCTCAGCACCGAGCCCTGTTAAATACATCAGATACACGCCGTCCAAAATGAGTCCTTTTTAAAAAGAACCTTTTTTTCTCATTTATTCTTAACGAGAACATTGTAGGTTGTCAGGTTGTCCCTGGTGTCCATCTCATCTGCAGTAGCTCCAGCGTGGTTGACGAGGCATCGCACAAGGGAGTGGGTGACCTCGTTGAGGTTGGGGAGGCGTGGCCACGTGGACTGGGCCTGCGTGGGCAGGGATCTATGTCAGGGTGATCGTGTTGTCTTCGGAGTGTTGTGTCTGGCGGAGGATGAGAAGCGTTTGGGGAGAAATGTGGCCTTTGCTGTTGTTAATGACGGCTGACTCGCATACGATGGTGTCACAGGTGTCACACCTAGCCTTTCCTCCCCACCTTAATCCAAGCTCGACCGGGCACAGACCACTACTTTGCGTCTACTTCAAAGAAACACTTATCCCTCACCTACCCGCCTTCACATCATATTCCCGGACTTGTACACAACCTCCCACTACCAGTGCTGTGGCACTCACCAGGCTACGCTTCCGCATATGCTGTGGGAGTGCCCGGCACAGTAGAGACATGCTAACACCACGACTCTTTCGTCGAAGCTTTAAGAGGCTCTGCGGAGCCCCACTCTCGATGACCAGACCTGGGCGACCCAGCACGCTCGTGAAGCGGTGTCGAAGCAAGCCTTTGACGTCCCCTCATGGAAGGCCTAGGCCCGGTCACTTGGTTTCTGACAATAAAGTTTATTCCTTCTCCTCCGCCTCTCACTTGTGCTTGCTCGTTTCACTACACTTGGTAACGAGTAAGTGGGATTTGGGGCACCTATAATAGGGGTTACCACGTTTACCGCCCTAAACTTGATAACCCTTCCATAGCTGCACGAAATCGCGCCTATCCGTTACCAAGTTTAGAGCGTCGGTACTGCCCTAAACCGTAGACCTCAACACTCGCGCGCGCATGTTCGAGTTACCTCGAGGGCTCACTCATGTTTTTTCTGCATTTCAGCCCTCCTACCACCACGTGGTCCTCAAGAACAGCACGAGAGCGCAGTTCTTGGCCGATGTGACCCGGTACACGCACCGCTGCTGCGAAGCTGGCAATGAAGGCTTCAATGTGGGTGATGCCCTCGCCGTCCTGGCGGCACTGTCCCCGGCTTCTGTGCTCGACTCGGTCGATCGCCGCGTCGCCGTCGAACTGTCTGGTCACCACACCCGCGGTCAGCTGGTCCAAGCCTGGTCGCCTACGATGCTGCCGCAGGTGCGTCGAACTGTGAAGCTGGTCCGGGCGCTGGACACACGGCTTTTGGCTGACTACCTGACCAGGGCGTTCTCTTGACAGTGAAGAAGACCATTTGCTGTAACACGTTAAGGCTGTAACACATCCTGAACGATGGCCGTCACTGTTGCATTTCATGCACCGGTGGTCGGATGACTTGCGTATAATGGGGAAGGAGAGATAAATAAAGAGAGGGTGAGATGGAGGAAGAGAAACAAAGATGAAGAGGAGGAGAGAGATAGACAGAGAAAGAGAAATAAGGAGACAGAAGTAGAGTCAGAGAGATAGAAGGCGTTTGTAGTGTCTTAACGCAAGCGAATCAAGGTGAAGTGCTCGCCTCGTTTTTTTTTTTTTTCAGCCCTTGTGTCATGTTTGTTCTATCTTTCGCGAACGCGGCTTTGTTCACCGACTGACTTGCTGGGAAACTGATACAGCTTTACAAGTGGAGAGCATCCCTTGGTATTGTCTGCACGTTGCCATGGGGCTGCTTCTTCCATTGCGGAAAGGCAACTTCGCACACGGGCGCGCCAAGCTGAACACACGGCGTCGAAATTGCCCGCACCGACTGATGGTGGTAGTGGTTAGAAGATAAGAAAAGGCACCTAATTTCTGCAACCCGGTCGGGAGTACGGCGCAGTGCCTCGCACCGACTGCAGACTGCATTCCGCGCGTTTCGCACGCGCTCCCGTTTCGGCGAAACACACCGACTAGCCTGCGCCCTCTCCCGCGCCTATCCTCAAGTTTTCCGGAGCTCGCCACCAGAGCCCGGCGCAGCGTTGTCGTCGCTCGGCAAACTTGAGCTGTGGTTCCCTATAGTCTTAACCTTTCGGAAAAAGATACAGAGGCAAAAATACAGAACTTGTCACCGCTCGCCAGAGCAGTCGGAGGATGGAGGAGTAAAGAAAATCACGATACTGTGTCCAGTGTTGCGAACAGACGAGGCACGGGAGTCCCGTGATCAGATCTCGGTCGGGCTCCGAGATCAGAGTGAGATCTTAGAGCATCTGATTTGCAGCGTGGTGCTCTGAAATAACATGTCGAACGTAGCTAGAGTAAATTTGGTTTCAATCAGCTGTACGTGACGCCCGTCACTAGAGTACTCTGGAGCACTCAAAGGAAACCACTCGAATGTATACTATATAACCGGTTAGCTGTTAAAACAGAGAAGTTCGCGGGGATGATGCAAAGTTAACTTTTTTTCTAATTTGTGCTATCTTGATATGCCGTAAACGCAATGCATAGAAACTCCCTGCGAATATCGCCTTGCGAAGAACTTTTTTCCCTCCGATAATTTCTTTCTGTCTTTCCTTCTCTCTCGGCACTCGTCTCACCCATCTGAGTTACTGCATTTCGAAGCGTGCAAATCCAGGCTTGTGTTGTAGAAGCGAAGCAGAAGATGAAGACGGTGACGATGATAGAGAAAAAAAAAACAGTGTGCGCGCCGTCACATAATGATGATTGTCTGGTGACTCCACCAATGCTACGGCATGCTACAGCAGTTTTGCTGGTAAAAATACTTGCTGTTAGAACAACAACAACAAAAAAACTTAGCGCCTTGCACAAATTTTGAAACCTGGGCAAGAGTTTGCACTCACGAGCCTCTTTTTCAACCCGCCATGGATGCCTAGTGGTCAAAGTGCTCGACTGCTGACCCGCGGGTCTCGGGATCGAATCCCAACCACGGTGGCTGCACTTCCGGTGCAGGTGAAAGTGCTTGAGGCATGTGCACTTTCATTTTGGTGTTCGTTAAAAAAAAACCCAGGTGGTCAACATTTTTGGAGTTCTTCACTAAGGCGTCTCTCATATATAGCACGTTTGGTACGTTAAACCCCGACAATTATATTTATTGTCATGCCACTTTTTCCGTTCTCTCTTTGTGTGCCGTCTGCCGCGCAGCATGAGAGATGATCTCTGGCACGGACGAATGACAGCATCGCCGCATTGCTGTGTGCGGGGCTTGTACTTATTGTTTAATTGTCGCCGACTAAAATTATTAGAATGCGTACATGGCTCGAACACCACACAACTTCGGCGTTGCTTACCTATGGTTATATCGTCTAGGTATGCGAATCTTCGACACACAAACGTCAAGGTATCTGCGTGCCCATACACGTATAACCATACTCTTTAGTAAAGGGTGCCCATTGTTAAAATAAAACGCACTGCTGTTGTGAAACGCGTTCATTGTCCTGTCAACTACGACGTTTTAATCGGCGGCCTTCGTGTGAAATAAATAAAGGGTGCCTGGGCAGGCATGGCGTCAACAGGTGAAAAAGGACAGGATGACCTATACGCGCCTTACGTTAATGGGAGGCCAGAGTAAACACCTTTCCGAAAACACTGTCACCGCTTAGACCTTAACGAGGCACGAGGTAAGCTGTTTTAACATTTTGCTTCTGAATTTACTGACGCAAAATTTATATTCCCGATTTTGTATTTTTCAAAGAGAAGCAGGGCGACCTTCTTCGAAAGCACCGAAGAACAGAAAGAGACAAGTGCTGCTGAGACGCATATGGCATAATCTGTTGCAAGAAGAAACGAAAAACTGGAGGAGAAACTTCACTTTAAGAAGGTAGACGAGCAACGAAGTGGTTCAGCTCAAGACACCGAGCTGGCAAATATATTACAACCGTCATCGATTACTGATCTCGCCACTAAGTTTTAAATGTGTTTCCTGAAGAACCCTCTTGAATATAACCATCGCCTTTCGAATGTAAGAGGGGAGTACTTATAGGTTTGCCCAATTTCTGTGTCGCGTACGTATCCGTTCGCTGACGAATGTAATATGCAGCCTAGTCGTAAAAAAAATACTGTGGAATGGAAATATATGACGATGGAGTATATGGAAAGTACAGCACAAGATATAAAGAGAAAACGATGTCCACGTGATTCGCTACTTCCCACGAGCGTGAAACATTTCATAAAAAAAGTACAATGCCGTCCGTGATAAAAACCATCACTGCTTACTTCTGCTTAGTAGTCATCCACAAAGCACAATTATGCGTCATGATCATGGTGTAGGAAAACTAATTGTCTTTAGGTTGCCGGGAGGGGCACCTTTCAAGTTTATCTCTCATCCCCCCCCCCCCCCACTTTGTAAAGAAAACGAAACAAAGAAAATGCAAGGACAAGGAACAAAAAGCTGCACAACATCAGCATGACGGAGTTCTTGCCCCCTCGATCTGACAAGCGCGTACAGCATGTATATAAAAAGAGAAAAAATAGAACACAAAATTATTTTACGCACGCCTATATCCAGATTTATGCGTACACAACACTTTTACATATTACCATTTATACAACCATATCACATAGATATACAAAGCTGTTCAGATATATCATTTTCACGTATACATCCGTACAGTTGGGTCTCCATAAATATATAATTAAGCAAGCAGTTATGTTCACGCATCAAAACCTCGTCAATGCAGAAATGACCACGACCGAATTCTTAAGTTACGGCCAGCGCTAACAAGGTTTTATTTTGAAATACTGGCTCTGTTCAGTGGAACCAGAAAAAAATTGATTGATGATTTATTTGTGGAGTTTAACGTCCCAAAAGCACCATATGGTTATGAGAGACGCTGTAGTGAAGAGGTTTGGAAATTTTGACCACTTGGGGTTCTTTAACGTGCACCCAAATCTGAGCACACGGGCCAACAGCATTTCCGCCGCCATTCAAAATGCCGCCGACGAGGCCACGATTCGATCCCATGACCTGCGGATGAACAGCCGAATACCTTAGCCACTAGACCACTGCAGCGGGGCAGTATCACAGGTATCCCAGAGAGCATTGTGGGAAGCAATAATGGGACGACGGAGGTCGACACGGTACGCCGTGTACAGACCTTCGTTCTCAGTCGAGTCACCTTCGCCATTAGTATGTGAAGTAATCGTTAGACTGAAGTAGACCATATTGACAAGTTCACAAGAATAGCCTACAAAGCTGCACTGTGACTACCGAACAGCGTGATTACACGCATTTCTTATTGTAAGGTAAAAAAAAAATCCTCGGCCAAATTAACGTAACGTAACACCAAATTTGGTATATGTGGAGCTAGGGAAATGACCGTGAGCACGCTATGAGCGCGGTATGCTGTCATGTTCTCACATGACACGCGTGTCAGGATTATCATGTTTGCACCAGTCATATACTTTCGTCATCCATTGACGTCATGTAACACCGAATTTGGTAAATGTGGAGCTAGCAAAACGGCTGCGAGTGCATCATGAAGGGCCACATATAGTCCAATATAGCGGGGCGCGGGACGTGCTGAAACGCGCATGCGTCAAAGCAACGCAGCGCGGCGCACGCTGGCGAGTGTGCGGCAGGACTGGTGCCTGGCGTGGCAACGCCCCGGTGACCCGACGAAATGAACGCCGGTGAGCACGCGCACCGCGTCACGTTGAAATGTATTGGCACCTTGACTGTGGCATGTAGTCATGTTCTCACATGACACGCATCTCATGATTGTCACGTTTGCAGCAGTCACATACCTTCGCCATCCATTCATCCATTGACGTCACGTAATACCAAATTTGGCACATGTAAAGCTAGCGAAGCGGCCGCGAGCGCATTTATGAGTGTGGCATGCAGTAATGTTGTTACATGACCCGCATTTCGTGATTATCATGTTTGTATGTGTCATTTACCTATGTCGTCCGTTCTTGTCGCGTAATACCGAGTTTGGTACATGTGAAGCTGTCGAAACGGCCACGAGCGCATCATGAGCGTAGCATGTATTAATGTTGTTACTAGACACGCATCTCATGATTATCGTGTTTGCATCAGTCACATACCTTCGTCATCCATTCACGAACCGTAATACCAAATTTGGTATATGGGACGCTAGCGAAACGCCCGCGAGCGCATCATGAGTTTGGCATGTAGTCATGTTACATGACACGCATGTCATGATTTTCATGTTAGGGTCTGTCACCTGTGTTCGCAATGCAATCATGTCATACCATACCAGTTTTGCAACATGCCATGTGAATGAAATCACCGCAAAAGCTGCCGTACCATGAAATGTAAATCATGACATTCATGACATATATGTCATGATTTTCATGTTATGACTAGTTAAATATGTTCTTCATACAGTCGAGATACGCCATGCCAAGTTTAGTATTGATACCATTATCGATACGGCCAGGAGAGCTAAAAGTCGTAGGCCGCTAGATAGATAGATAGATAGATAGATAGATAGATAGATAGATAGATAGATAGATAGATAGATAGATAGATAGATAGATAGATAGATAGATAGATAGATAGATAGATGCGCGCAAAGTCGCCGAAGTTTGCCAAGAAATGCTTCGCATTTAAAAACTCATGGCAATCGGCATGCATAACACATAAGAACTGGCAGCCGCCACGCTAATCGCGAAAGGAGAATGACTCACTGCCACACAACAGAGACGGAAATTTCTGCTACAGAGGCTGCATATACCCCCTCACCATCGAATATTATGGCTATGAGACCATAGTCGTATACCCCCCCCCCCCCCCCCCCCCCCGATACGGGAACAAATTATCGTGGAACGAGTTCCAAAGAACATGCACCCGCTCTACAACAAAAAGTGCCGCCAAGCGCGCGCCCGGAAACTCCTTCAATGAGCTGATGCATGGCCCTCACACTTACTTTACCGACATGAGTCTTTACGCCATGATATCTGAGGGACCCAGAAAACAGGAATACGTAGCGGCAGGGACTAGTCAAAACAATGTCATGGCCTGGTCGCCTGTACGCGTGAAATTCAGTGGCATCGCATAGGCAACAGCCTTGGCAATCAGAGAGGCAGAAAGGAGAAGACCCTCAGCGTATACGTTGACAGACTCACAAGCTGCCTGTCACTTGTATTTTAAAGGCACACTTCCGAAATGTGTCATTGATATTTTGGGGCCCACGCTGACGGAGGTACATGGCGTCACCTGGTGCCCAGGACAGGCGGGCCTGAGGGGAAACGAGGAGGCAAACTGCGTAGCTCGTGGACTCACTTTCCGGGACGCAGGGCCTTCCTCAAGGCACCTCTCAAGCCCCTACGAAGAACACAACATTACAAGCAGCAGGGGTGGATAATCCAGGGTTCAAAGGGTTCAAATGTACCGGGCCCTCTGGTTTTAGGGGGCCCCCAGGATCTCGAAAAATGACCGACTTTATTGATTTGTTCGAGAAAGTTTAACCCCCTTGCTGGATCACAGATCACAGTTACGCAGTTTGTGAACTTAAGAAACAATCACTTGGTAAATGTTGTGCACAGGAAATATCTACAACATATATCCACTATCCCACCGCCACCAGACCCTCACCGCTATTGCTTGATAGTTGTGATGCGGGTTTTAAACCAACCACAATTTTTTAATTGCTTTTACGCCATGTCCTGAAACAGTTTCTCAATAAAGCACACCTGTCAATTTCGGCAGTGCTCGCACGCGGGGCAACCAAAGCGTGCGCTACCGGATCAGTGAAGTTGAAGCAGATAGAGGAAGCGATTTTCCACAAAGGCGCTCTGTGATTTTCGTGGGAAGATGTCTTCTATTGAAATAAGGGTAAACAATGCTGTAGGCCAAGACGAATGGAAGAAACACAGGTAGTGCTTGGGATGCATTTCTATGTGTCGTATGCATTCCTTCTTTTCGCCTTAACTTCTTGCAGCGTTTAGTCTTCTAACTCCACGTGCTCCGCACGATAGAAAACGGCCCGGTGATATTAAACACTCCGAAGAGGCTTAGAACATATATGGTTTGTGTTCTTTCCAGCTGAATCTAAAAAGAGTCAAGTCTCAAGAATGACCACATGATAAAGCGTGAAAGAAAGGGGGTAGTGCCACAGGCACCCCTTATTATTTTTTTAACCGGGCCCTCCGCACTGTTGATCCGGCCCTGACAAGCAGGAAGATATTGGAAATCCAACTCCTTACAAGACAGGGGTACACCCCTCCACACCCCAACATAAGCAGCCAGAAAGCCAGGGACCATGACGCTGCCTTCAAACAAACACATACTCACACATATAAAGACTACTCGTGATGATTCCTCAGCTTTACACAACAGGAATATGCCCATGTTGTAGCGATCACACAGCCCCACTTCCACACATCACTTACCAATGTGCAGGGCGACCAGCCCATGCAGTATCTAGGCTGGCGCGTTCACGCGAAACACTCGCAACGTCGTCTTGGGAGGCACGGCTTTCCAAGCTGGCACGGGCGAGCCAACTGGACCAGGCCCGGCAAGCCACCGTGGCCAGTGGGGCTCTACAAAAAGGCTCCACCCGGGATTAAACCACGAACTTTATCATTGAAATGAAGTTTATTTTCTCTTTTCCCCCACGGCGTCTCACATAGACGACGTAGGCGGCGTCTGCTAGCGAGCTTCTTGATGGAAAAAAGTGGCTGCTCAACCGTTCATTGGTGTTAGGAATGAGGTGCAAGGACATGCCACCATGTCCATGACTGTGGTGACCTTCGGTAGCGTGGCCGTGGCTGGAGTCATTCGAGTCTCAGGAGAAGACGAGTCGAGGAGCCGGAGTAGATGAAAAGAAGCGTTTATGTACAGTATTTACACGTTTATAGTAACGTGAAACAACATGAAACAGATGAAGCACACCCGAGCGTCTCTGCGCTCGGGTTTTATACACTCTGTTTTCCCAATATTCGCTGCGAGGGAAGACAATTGAGTCAAGGTCCCTCCTATAGGATTGTCCTCCTCCACTGTGCCCCCGAGCAGGCAGTCATACCTGTTTGTAAAAAAGTGCAAGGGCAAGGACACCTTGTTGCAAAGAGAGGAGTAATACGGCAGTGCCGTATTACTCCTCCCTGTTCCAGTGGTGGGCCAGGGTGCCGTTACGGCACCCTGACCCAGGTCAGTTCCAGGTCATTGAACTGAGCCTTAACGGCACCACTGACTCAGTTCAATGACCAAGAACTCCTCACGTAGACTCCTCCGGTGGGCGAGATTCTCATCCGGTGCTGCTAGCTCCTCGCAGGCCCAGAACACAATGCATCAAGGCACGGCCACTGGCCCAGGAATGTAAAAAGCATTTTCGTAAAACAAGTCCAGATGCGAGGCGCATTGTCCGCTGTACAAAACAGCGGAGGTGGTAGGTCAAGCTGCAGTCGTCCCTCCAGGTAGTCAGGTGTGTCTAGAGGGTGTTTAGGTCCACAGACCCCACAAACTCGCCGCACCACCACTGTATAATAGTTGAAGCTGCCTTGGAATGTCGCTCCGCTCAGGACGACGATTTCCGGTAGAGACTGGTAAAGCCGGGGCACAACACTGCCCCCCCCCCCCCCCGTATACATAGGCGCTGGATCTTTCCTTCCAAGGAAGTGCCTGTGGGAGATTTCTCTGGTGCTCTGTTGAACAATGAAAATTCGCAACGTGTTCGTTAACTAAAACGTTGCAATATAACCTCGAAGGTGACCATGGTGTGATGCGGAGCATCGGGGGAGTTTCCAACACAACGTTCCCGCAATGCGTGGTAACGAACCAAGACAACATTGTAATATAACAGGCAAGGTTCACTGCAAAGGTAACGCCACACATAAGTAAACACCACAATTAAAAACACCGTTGAAACTCCTCGCGATGCTTCGCATCAACACATGGTCCCTTTCGGGGAGATGGTGCAATTTTTCTTAAGAGTTGACTGCATTTTTGATGGATTGTCAGATCGGGGCGGCTGCAGGCGAGTGCGAACCGTGACTTCACAATCGCCGAGGCGCATGCATGGTGCACGTGTTCCTGTCCTCCTCCTCCTTTTCTCCACGTTTGATTTCATCCCACTCTCCACCTTTCTTAAAAACGCTGATGCTTACCTCGGCCGGGAGCTTTGTTCGCTGCCCCCTCCCCCCTCTTTCCCACAAACCCCGCTTTTTATAGGCGAAGCTTCTTAAGTCGTGGGTCTGTAGTACATGCAGGTCTCTCTTGGTACGTGTCCGACTAGTTTAATGACTCACTCTGAAGGTGTGAATGGACGGAAGGATGGGTGGAAGGACGGACGGACGGAATATAGTGTAGTTTCGATTCCAGAAAGTATAATATTGAGAACCTATTATAGACGGCTGGCATTTAAACGAAAATATATGCACACTATAGACAAGCAGGAGACCTCGTAGGCATAAGGTATTTCATTGCTTACTACTACGATGCAACAGCTATCAAGTGTGGGTGAGTGTAACAACAAAAAGTAAACAAAAGAAGCTGATGCAAATGATATATATATATATATATATATATATATATATATATATATATATATATATATATATATATATATATATATATATATATATATATATATATATATATATATATATAACGGTTTTTGCGGTCCCGTGCATTTACAGGTGCGTTGGTCGACATATGAGCAACCTTGCAACCTTCCTCCCTTAAGTCGCCTTTCACCAAGGATGCATTGTTCGACTTCTGAAGCACGTCACTGAAATTGGAAGGATGGGCAGTGAAACAGAAAGTAGTCAGTCGCGTCCTCACAGCAGCAAAACTTTCATGCCACGCTGTTAGCCATTACTGCAAGCAAAAAAAAAAAAAAACAGAACTTCGTAATTGCCACGCGGAATCACATTCTGTAAAGTTTTTTCTCACGACGGAATTAGAGTTTGAGTGACAAACGAAGTTTTGAATTAGGCTCGAGAGAACGCAATTGAGACTAGGAGAAAACAGATTAATGCGATCGTAGACGTGTGACCGGGCGAGGTGGAATAATGTTGCCGTGCAGCCCTCCAAGTGGTTATGAAATCAGGAAGTGAAGGGAAAAGCGCTGACCCGTAATTATTTCTTTTTACGAGGACACCTCAACAGGTGGCACAGGAATTGAGAGTGGACAGTGAAAGGTAGGGAAAGGTACAGAGATGATAGGAGGAAAATAAATAAATAAGGAGCGTATCTGCCGACCGCAAGCTATCTCTAAGAGCTTTCCCGGCGTCTCCACTGTCTGTACATGTACAAGGCAGAAATAAAGAATTTGAATTTGAAAGTGTGAGCCCTCGCACGCAACGAACAGCACAGCCCACTGTAAAGGCCGCCAAGGAGGATCTTGGAGAGCTGTCTCAAGTGCTTAGATTGTTGCCGCTTGGTAATGACTCAGGGGTGTAGCTTCGTCGACGTTATCCTCGCCGAGCATTCTTGGAAAAGCAAGAACGTCAACAGCAAAGGTGGCGACCATTTAAAGGGAACCTACACTGACGACCCATATACTTTTTTACATTTACAGCGAAAGCTGTCATGAGACCAGAACACGGGTCATGCGCGGCACCGTAGTTGTCCGCCGCCGCCGGTGTCCGTAACCGGTACGGCAAGAAATACAATGTAACTAAAATTCAACAAGAACACAATGGGATTTGAAACCCGGGTCCGCTGCATGCCAGCACAGTATTCTACCACTGAGCCACACCGGCGCTTGTAACTCATTTCCAAAGCGGCCTTAGGCAGACTTGATGTCGGGAAAGGGATCGCGGTAATGTGAATAATAAAGCGTTTCGTAAAAGCAAAGGAACAACCGGCCATCACACAATACTGATCGCGAAACGATTGACTCGTCCAATGCTTCAATACATTACAAAAACTTGTTCTTCATCACCTAGTAGCTTTGGCACATACCCACGTCCGGCGCAATTCTTCATCGTCGTGAGCCACTGCATGAAAAAAAAAAATAGCACGAATTTCGTTGCAAGCATTTCGCGGATACCACACTTCTCCGAAGAATGACGAAGGATGGCATAGTGAATATTTGCCTATTACACAAAAATGATTATTTATGTCGTATAGTGGGAACCCAACAAGTGCGTTTGTAGCAGTTACTCAAAGATCACAACCTGATCTTCTCTCATTTGCAACTGTGGGTTTCAGCCACAGGGATGTTTTATTCGGCGTTTTGGAATACATCACTGCGACTAAACGATTTTCTTGCTAAATTACGGTCCCATAATTTCTTTCTTTATTTTTTTTCTGCAAATTTGCAATTGACATTTCAAATAAGAATTAAATAACAAAAGTTTTTTTTAAGGAATGACGCAATGCTGAAAGTATCGGGCAAACTCACCTTATAATCGGCCAAACCTCTCCTTTGGGTACGAGCCATTTGCACAGGAAAACAACAACAACGACTGTTAAGAAAAGGCTGTGAAAGGCCGCTCCTCCAGCTTTCGCTGTGACAGTGCTGTTGCGCGTTCCGCACAGGCCTGGCGTTGTCTTTCGTGACCTTTGTCACGCACCGACGAATAAGACAGGTACGCGAGTACCATGAACAGTCGTTACCCACCTAAAGTTTGACACTGAACGCGAAAAAGAAAGTGTTCTGCGTGGGCTAACATCCATGCGCATTTCGGGATCTTTAGTTTGGGAGTCCGGAATGAAATATTGTCCTTTGCAGTCAAGATGCCGCTTTCCCTTTGCGATTGTCAAGAGACTGCGCACCCATGAGTGTCGGGTGTCGTGTTTCTCAGCTCGAACAGTGAATCGCTATAAGTTTTATTTTCGTGTGAGTTGGGCTCGCGTGGACGAATGTGGCCGAGAATAATTACGAGTAGAGGCTACGTACTTACCGTATTCGTGGTGTTTTTCAAAAACGTTGTTTCTGATGAGACGAACAGTCCAAGACCGATACGGCTATTGATAGATGTTGACACTGGCGTGGACGACGCGATGGTCATTACATTCGCCGGCTTATCTCCTCTTGTGTGTTTGGAGGCAGTTACCGTTTTGGCTGGTAATACGAACCTGTCGAATGGCTACAACAACACTCTGAGGGTACTGAAAATGATAAACCGCACAGACGTAAGTACAGATTCGCTAAGTCACCATTCACCCATCTGCGATTTCTCGTGTGGAGAGACTTCCACGGAGTTACTTGTAAAAGATTTGATATCGATACTAGCCAGCTATCCACTTGCCTTTTAGACGTCTCTACAAATGCTTCGCCTTTGTAGAGACGTCGTCTGCAGCGACATTGCTTGTTCGGCGAATTCCTCTTGTGGCCTCCACCTTGTCCTGAACGGTCTGTTTTTAAAGTAAAGAAAAAAAATGTAGATCGCCATGTCGGCAAGACCGGGACGCACAAGGTGACGATAAAACTTCAAGTGTCGCTAGATTCGGCCACGTGTTTTCTTAACATGTCCCGATAACCTATAGCTTGCTGTTTTCCTGAAAGTCATGTTTTGGTTCTGACCAGGACTTGTTAAATATGCAGCCAGTTCCATTATTTCTTTTTTCACGATTACTTTGGTCAAAGGGGCTCGTTATTCAGGAATATGTCAAGAAATCTGTGCTTTAATTAAGCAATAATAATTTGCAAACTGGAAGTTAGAGCCATGAAATAAAACAGTTTCAGTGCCGCTCAATAAGCTATGATGGTATCGAAACATCAGGAACGTAAATGACAGTGTGAAGAAGGGACACATGTGGTGACACGACTGTTTATTTCCTGCGTATGTCACATGCAAATATACACGAACCATCAGCAAGAAACAGGAAAAAAAAATCACAGCATAACCACCTGAATGACGATGAGTGGGGCGAAGCATCCATCGGTCCGTCCGTGCTTCCGTTCATCCGTGCGACCGTTCATTCGTCCGTCCATCCGTCCGTTCACGCGTCCTTCCATCTATAGTGAAAACTTCAAGTACCGCCATCTCGCATCTTTTCATCATAGATTCATCATTAGAAATACCGCCATATAGCGGACATTCCAAGGACCAAACGAAAGGTGTCTGCCTACTACTACTACTACTACTACTACTACTACTACTACTACTACTACTACTACTACTACTACTACTACTACTACTACTACTACATACATCGCAGACGCACGACCCATGACGTAAGGAGCTTCGCCCCTAAAAGGGGGAGAGGTGGTATTCATAAAGCATTTTGTGCCGAGTGGAAGCGACATAAAAGCGCAAGCTTTTTGCTTGATGGTGCCGGGGATGTCTTAATAACACACTTGTTCCCCGTGCATGCAATGTTAATAGCCTCAATAATTTCCCTGACCTTCTTGTCTTTGTGATCACTGATATTTTCGTACCATTAAACAAAAGCTTGCATGACCCGGATCGACCTCGTGACACAGATGCAGTTCCACATTGTCGAATGCCCCGCCACGGTGGTCTAGTGGTTAAGGTACTCGGCTGCTGACCCGCAGGTCGTGGGATAGAATCCCGGCTGTGGCGGCTGCATTTCCGATGGAGGCGGAAATGTTGTAGGCCCGTGTACTGAGATTTGGGTGCACGTTAAAGAACCCCAGGTGGTCAAAATTTCCGGAGCCCTCCACTACGGCGTCTCTCATAATCAAACGGTGGTTTTGGGACGTTAAACCCCACAAATCAATCAATCACATTGTCGAAAACGCATATGCCAAGGTGTCCTTGTTTACTTTCTTTGAAACTGTAATGCTGTTACTTGAGCCTGCTCTTCAAATAATCTGCCCATTTAGATAATATACTCTGAGGCACACGATAACGAAACGCGATAAATCTCACTTTCTTCCCAAGTGACACTTTATCACTTGGTCAATCGTGTAAGTTGTTTTGTTTTCGGATCTGACTCGGAGTTGTCTTTTTACAAAGTATCGACAGTTTCTCAGGCGCTGAACGCACCACTTTCACGCTGCCCGCTTCCCAGTTTTTTTTCAGGCTATGCGAGGTTTCGTGAATGTGTAAGAGATTACGGCTATCTTTTCGCGATCCTGCCATTTCTCCCTTTCCTCGCGTTTATCTGATGGCCGTTATATTTTCGTTCTTTGGAGCACGCTTTCAGCCACAGAATCCACGAGTGACTCCGAATACTCCGTATCTAACAGTCTTCTTATCTGCAACGGTCTCATTATCTTTGATCATGTGCTCGCATGAGCTGCTTAGCACATTAGATAAGCTGTATTTATTCCGCTTTTTTTTCACTAGCTTGAAATGTGCTGTCACCGCCTGCAGTATGGATTTTCTCGCACGAGGTTCATAGCTCCAACAAACACGATTTGTGATACCTTCGTCGCAGATCTGGGACTTTTATTGAGTTCTTGTGAACAATATACCCAATCTTGGAACGTTATACCCCACTCATCGATCAATCAGAGGTGTTAAACGTGAGAAAAATAACTATTGAAGCCATCTTTCACGGTCGCATACCACATACTATCTTCATGTTAACCTCCCTGCCTACCTTTTCCGTTTATATGGTTGTCTCGTGACATCTACATTACAGATTGTTCTTACATTTTTACTGTGAAAGAATTCACTCAGTCTTATTGTGCATTCGGTGGTTCTAAAATGCCGAAAAAAAGTTCACAATATTTGTTTAGGCATCTGTATTCATTTTCTTTACGGCTATATCCACCTGTATTTATTCATACGGCTCACATTACTGATTTTCTACAGCAAAAGCTGTTATGAGAGCACTTTTCGGGACACGCGCAGTTCTTGTCCGACGCCGCCGCCGCCGGTGTGGGTAAGCACATCGTGCGAAATAAAAAAAAAAAACCTTGCACAAAAGACACAATGGGGCTTGAACCCGGGTCCGGAGCGTGGCAGCACAGTATCCCACCACTGAGCTACACCGGTGCTTTTTTTTCATTGATGAATGAAATTATCACCAGTAAAGTACACAGAACATACTTCATCAGAAGTCAGGCAAACACACACAAGCGTCAAGAACGGGAAGCCACTCCGGAAGGGGGTGAAAAGTCTCGACAACACTGCGCACTTGAGCAGCTGCTTCTCGGCAAGTTTGACAACTATAGTTAGAAGCACCGGTGTAGCTCAGGTCGAGAAGCTGAGCTACACCGGTGCTTCTAACTATAGTTGTCAAACTTGCCTTAGGTAGGCTTGATGTCGGGAAAGCAATCGCGTTAATACGACTTATACACCGTTTTACAACAGCGCAAATAGAACAACCAGTTGTCGCACAATGCGAATAGCGTAACGAGTGGGCCGTCCAATGCCCCAACCTATTACAAAAGCTTGTTCTTGTTTCCCTATTAACTTTAGCGCATACCCACTTCAGCAATAATTCCTCATCGTCGTCAGCCACTTCATGGACATTGTATAACAGTTGTATTTTCTGGCTTATTTCGTGTTGAAATTAAAAAAAAAATAAACGTTACTCACATTGAGCGTCTGGGAAAACGTCTGTTTGTGTGCAGACGACCATTCCGGCTAGATTTGATCTATATGAGCGATTCGCTAAGCCGCCATTTTGTTTAGACAGCATCGTATTTGTTAACAATGCAGTCTTCTCGGAGCTGTCTATTTTGCCGGCTACGTGAGAATTGGAATGGGACTTAAGATGGCCGCCGGCCATTTAGCTGTCTATTTAGCCGTCTACGGTGAGTATTGGAACATATCCTATAGCGTGTAGAGGGCCCCCCACAACCGTACTATAGCAGGAGGCATATCAGGATACTTTGGAACGGCCACTGTTACGCACACAGGTGTTCGTCTCCTTGTGGCACGGCTCAGTTGTCCACTTAAAAGCGAAGCCAGCTGAGTGATTATGGGCGGACCATTGAGCGTCGCCTTTAGGAGTTGAACGCAATAGCAATATCCTGTCCCCAGTGCGCAAACTTCAAGCATTGAGTGCACGAAATCGTTTCAAACTTGCTCGGCACCCACTACACTTGGTTTTAAGTGAATAGACGCAGTAACATGCGTGCCTTCTGTGGTGGGTGACCGCCTGTCAACCACGAAGCCATTATGATAATCATGTTCTGACGCCCGCTGGCAATGTACGCTCGTGCCGCGCATTATTACTGCAATATTTATTATTGTATTGTGAAGCACGTATACATGACACGTGTGTTTGTAAAGAGTGAAGGTTACTTTCACTGCATTTCCGAGAAGAGGAAGTTATTTTCACTGCATTCACGAGCAGCTGGCGTAGCTGTGTGGTAGAACATCTGCTTTCCACGCAGATGACCCGGTTTCAGTCTACACTCAAATCCAGAATTTTTATTATTTATTTTATTTGCATCTGTCTCGATTTTGCGGTCCCGCAAAGATTATTTTTCGCTCTCAACCATGCAACGACGCTGACTCTGACTCTGACTCCGACGCCGGGATTTATGCGAAACGATTTCTTTGACGCTCTCGAGTTATAGAAGCCAGCCCAGCCAAGGGATTATGGGTCATAGCCTGTAGGCAGTGCACAAGGAGTCCCATCAAGCTATCATGATATTCCTTGAACGCCAATCTCAAACATCCTACAGGGCTTCTTTTTTTTTAAACCCTTAACTTACTGTCAACATATAAAGCGATTCAGGAGAAGACGTCACAACACGCCAAGGTCTTCAAGAGAGCCTTTGTGTCGAACACCATAAAAGGAGTTATTCTTACCGGACAATTGTTTAAAAAAAGTAGTATTTCTTACATGTACATGTACAGGACAACATGGGAGCAGCGTATAGCCACATTCTAATAGTAAGTGCTTAGAGTGGCCAAGCTAAGAGTACTTCAGCTCTTGTGTGCTAAAATAAACGCGCAGCTATCCAGCTTTCTCCCTCTCGGTGAATTCATTATACATTTCATTACGACGCGCGGCATTTCGATGAATATAGCCGCATCCTGCCAGCGTTGAAACGCGACACTGCGCCTATACCAAGGTTGCCGCGGATTCTGCGGATTCGAGGTCGCGCTCAGCGTTCTCATTTGCAGCACTCATGTCGAAGTGCGCGCGCTTGACGTGTGCCGCGATTTTCCTGGCGGCGGCGAGCACGCCCACCGTCCTTTCTACCACGTGGAGCCGTCCAAGTAAACCTCGCCTGAGGCTACTGCTGGACGTGGACACCGGAGTGGACGATGCGATGGCTATAACGCTGGCTACGAGGCTACCCGACGTGCAAGTCGAAGCCGTCACGGTGGTCGCGGGAAACGGCAACCTCTCCACCGGGTACGACAACACGCTGAGGACACTGAATGCCATCGACCGAACGGGCGTGAGTAGTCTACCCATGTGCGGGCGCACGAGGGGACAGGAAGGGGGGTAGGAAGGGGGGGGGTTGCTGCTTTCCCCCTGGTCACCTAGAGGTGCGGGGACGTGAAGTCTACCCCATATACGTTAACTCTGTTAGGGCAAAGCAAGGTTTGAAAGATAATGGTGCCTCAATACTTGTAATGTTACAATACAGGAACTGTTCACGTCCAATCTTTACTTCTGAGAAGTCGGGAATCAAACCCATTGTCAGAAGCCCCTCATCAGTATTTTCTTCTCTTTTTTTCTTGCATCTATGGTGAAGCATGTCTTTTGGACTCGACCCACTGGAAAGAAGCGGGGAGGGGGATTTCGCGATAAAACTTTAACCCCCTCCCCTTATGTAAAACCCCGTTCACGCAAGCTTGCGAGTATATCACGGCAACTAACAACACTCATCGTCGTCGTAAACAATGGCCATCGTTAACGACCGCGAGGTTTAGAGTTAAACACAGCAGCATGTCCATTGAAAATGGTCGGTAAGTGCACATAGTTTCCTAAAATTAACTAGAGGGCGCTCTGGTGCTGCGATCTTTCAGCGACCATGGGAATGATTGGTAGTACACGGATTTGCCAAGTCTTCGTACTTGCGGGTGGCGAATCGCACTTGTTGTGGCTTCATTTATTGCTGTGTTTCGGTTTTGTTTTGAAGGAAAGAACGACCACTTTTGAACTTTGTGATCCGGTTTGAAACGGTAAGCCTAAAAAAATTAAGGTGGTGAAAAGCTACCGCTGAACATTCGCAGATTTTGTTTCGTGACGGGACAGCTCCAAGCCACACGAACACACACGGAGTCAGAAGTACGAAGATTAGACGAATCCGTGTAGTATACCAATCGTTCCCACGCTCACTGAAGCGCCGTGCGTTGCAGCTCCCATAGGCACACGCGCCAGAATTCCCTTTAGCGGATATATATGAAACTCTACGGGGGAGTGTAGAATGACGGAAAATCTGACCTTGTTTGAAGGAATTCATGAATAGTACCAAAGGCAAGCAAACACAGACAAAAGAAAGTCAGGGTAGCACAAATACACTTTGTTACAGCGTCTGTGAAGCCCCTATACTTCACTCTGTTTTCTATTTAACATTATATAGTTTTGTCATGGTTGACACTCCAACAAGGCACAACCAACAAATTCAATAAATGCCGAACAGCCGTATTGTGTATAAGGTTCCTTGTCGATACGACCGGCGCAGTGTCACACATGTTGCTGTGTTAACGAAATGTTATTGAAACATGAGAGATCGCTATCCGGTGGTTTACCTTCGATGTTGACAATTTCTACGGTGTAAATACACGTCGACATTTGATGGACGCGAATTTATCTACTTGCGAGATATCTAAGCAACGCCTCAAATGAATTAGGAATGGCATATCAATAACACTGTAGTAATGCATGCGCCAGCCAACCGTCGAATAACTTGCGCAAAAAAGAAATGAAATTTTATAACAACTATACTTATCGATTCGCAAGTAGCAATCAGAAATTTTACGCAAGGATGGATTTCACAGCAAGCCCTCAGAATCCTCGTTGATAACCAAGAACTACACAAAGTAGATGAACCCAAATACCTCGTATGGTTCCCGCGCACACAGAGAATGATACATCCAATCCTAACGAGCTGGCTCATGAGTTGTCGCGAGAATTAACCCGCCACGCAACCCGACCACACTGCTAGGTGATCATCCCTGGCACCACCGACATACCACACAAAGACCGATTTACAAGCTACACAGAATACATGCAACACTACGGAGAAGCAAGGCGCGTCTTTCCCGCCCCTCATCCGAGTCTACACAGGCAAGAAGCATCGGAATACCGACAGCTACAGATGAACTGCTACCCGAACCCTGTGTACCTCCACAGGAGCTATACCCACACTTATACCCGGACAATAAATGTAAGCTATAACAGAAAAGGCGTCTTACAAACATACATTATGGGAATGCCCCAACTTATCAACAAGTTCTCCTGAGGTCCTCCGGAAGCAGTGGCGGCTTGTGCTGCTCAGCTCGGAGGTTCAAGCCCAAAAATGAGCCATTCAGCAGGCCAGAAATGCTGTACAGAGACAAGGTCTCCCGGTATCTTCTTGTGCGGTCTATCCCGGACCACAAACATGCCGGATACGAGAATAAAGTTTATTCATCATCATCATCATAAGAACTAAACTTCACGTAGACCCCCGCGCATGCTTGATTGATAGGTTCACCTATTACATGCGCATGCGCAGATTCTCGTGTCCGTCTTTACACACCAAGTCTATTTTTAATAACGAATCCTGGGCCCTGCCGTCGAAATTTCCCTTCTCACTATTGATTTCAAATGCGCCTGCTCGAGCTTGAACAATCATTTACTGATGAGTACGACGTGATTAAAGTTTACAACTCTTATCACCTTTCTGCCGCAAAAAAAAAAGAAAAGCGAGAAAGGTAGGTGAAAAATAAAAATAAATGATAGATAGATATGTGGGGTGTAACGTCCCAAAACCACCATATGATTATGAGAGACGCTGTAATGGAGGGCTCCGGAAATTTCTACCACCTGGGGTTCTTTAACGTGTACCCAAATCTGAGCGCACGAGCCTACAACATTTCCGCCTCCATCGGAAATGCAGCCGCCGCAGCCGGGATTCGATCCAGCGACCTGAGAGTGAGCAGCCGAGTACCTTAGCCACTAGACCACCGTGGTTGGGCAAAGAGTAATAAATGTATGCGCCACAATTGTATTCGCGTATGAATTCGGCGCGAAATACTTGAAAATATAGTGAATTACAGGCTCGTTAATAGGTTTTCTATGCTAAGGTTGATGCTTTCTACTCGGATATATTGAAGCTATGGTGACAAAAAAAAAATCAAGGACACAGATGTGCGGCGGTTTATATACCTGTATGTGTGCATTTATACATATACTCCACTACAAGCAGCGATTTTACAAGAACAGCTGCGATTTGTTCATGCGAGCGTTACCATGAGCGTTTGCCGTTGTCATATGGCAGACAATTATTATTGAGGAGTACGTTTTGTACGCCTTCGTGTTCGCCATTTGCGAGTTAAAAATAGGAGTTTTAAAACACGTGATTACTGAAACAACTTCAACTGATTACGTAGTTTTGCATATTAGTACAGACGAAGCTAACGAAATCGTTGCAAACCAAGCAAAATAAATCCGTGGATACACGGGAACAAAAATTGCGAGGCTGAAATGCTTGCTCCGCAAATTAGTCGTTTATCAATCAGCTTGGGTGAACATAAAAACCTTGAGCACAGGAAAAAAAAGAGAAAAAAAGGAGGAACGAAAGCAAGAACCGAGAAAGAAAGAAAGAAAGAAAGAAAGAGAGAAAGAAAGAAACGAACGAACCCGCAGAAGCTCCAGGATTCTATTGACTGTCAAACGGAACCGACATTAGGACATACGTGAGAGTAGTAGCGAATGTTCTCTCTCTTTTCCTTTCCCTGTTTCTTTTTCTTTCCTTCTTCCTTTCTTCATTCTTTATGAACTTGTTTCTTTCTTGCCTTAAGCTATGTTCCCGCACATTAAGCTGCCTTTTTTTTTTGGTAATGCCCCGCACGCTCCTGGTTCATTGGAAAGTAAGCCAATTAGAAACAAGGTGCGAGGTAAGGGCAAGGGCTGCCACGCATTATAAAAATAGAGCAAATTCTTCAAGGCGCAGACAAACTACTCAATGAGTTGGGAGCTTAGAAGTTGGGACCTCACTTGCGTTCATAGCTCGCATTGATGTCAGTGACGGATAGTAATACGACGGTAAATGAAAACGACTGTCGCATACAGGAACTATTTGCAGTGGAGCAGTCACAAATAGATTATCTCCAGCATCTTGACACTAGTCGCTTCACTGCAACTCGTTTAACATGGGATAAAGAAAGAACCTAGCGACGCTAAAGACAACCTGCCTTTAGAGGTGGGACTCCCTCGCTGGATTCCGTGCCGACCGGTTGTGCCCTCGCGATCTCCGACGACAGCGCAGCTCGTCCTACGCCACCCCCTGACTTCCTGCTGCCGCTCCCCTATGACGACGACAGCGCAGCTGTGGCCGACTGGATTAGCCCTACGCCATCTCCTGTCGCCGACAAGAGCTCTCGCCAGTGGTGCACCGTCCTCGGATTCCTGTGACCATGTTTCCATCTTTCCTATCTCTCCTATCCCTCATATGTCCTCGCTCGCTGTCCTAGCGCATCTCTCTTTCTCTCTATACCTTTAATCATATCCTTTTAATCCCTCCTCACCCCCATCCCTTGTGAACTACTGTTGAGGTGTCGCACGATGATGCAGACAGTTACGGGGCTCACTTTTCTCTTCTTTCCCCTCTTATAACCACCATCTCTCTCTCTCTCTCTAGAGCTTGTGGGGTCTCGGCGCGGCGAACGCGCGCACCGCCACGCCACGCTCTTGGAGTCAACGGACACAGCAGACGCGGTCGGAACAACGCACACAACATACATTCATTTATTACCTAATTTAGACGACGATATCGTCCGCCGAATGATACACCAATTTCAACTAACCCGCTACCATACAAACAACATAACGCAGGGACACACTAAACACACAATAACATGATAAACCCACACTAACACACCCAACACACTAGCACATACCCAAGGCGGCGTCGCCAACGCCTGACCTTACACGCGGGACCCCGGCGCGAAGCCCGCGGTGCCGAGCACCGGGGACCCGCGCTACAGACAACCGTTCGCGGCAGCCGCCACGCGCAGAAGAGGCTCGCTCAACGCTCGCCCACCACCAAGGCCCGCCTTCCGCCAGGGGCCACCACCGGCGCTACCACTCTACCAACAGTGGTACTCAAAGCGAACACAACGCCATCTATCGCCCGGTGGTGGTCACCACCGAAATAACGCCCTGGGGCGAGACACGTGCGCCACGCGGCGCAGACAACTTTACAGGGGGGGGTGTCAGCACCCCCACAAGCTGCACCCGCCAGGGTGGTCTTTATAGGGCTTAAGCATCTTGACTGCCGACCCGCAGGTCGCGGGACCGGATCCCGGTCACAACGGTCACATTTTCAATGGAGGCGAAAATGCTAGAGGCCCGTGCACATAGATTGGGGTACTCGTTAAAGAACCCCGGGTGGTCAAAATTTTTGGAGCCATTCAGTACGACTTCTCGCATAATCATATCTTGATTTTGAGACGGGAAACTTCATAAATTATTATTATTATTATTATTATTATTATTATTATTATTATTATTATTATTATTATTATTATTATTATTATTATTATTATTATTATTATTATTATTATTATTATTATTATTATTATCTACAGGTGCCTGTTTACAAGGGAGCTGACAGACCTATTGACGGCCTTTGGGAGGCCGAAAAAACGTACTTCGGGCCCGACCAATTCGGAGGCGTCAGTGAGCGGTACCCGATCTCGAGGAATGCCGCCGCCGATCCCCAGACTCCCGGGTACATCAAGATGATCGAGCTCATAAAGAAGAACAGAGGAGAACAAACGCTAGTTTTGACGGCTCCTCTGACAAACTTCGCAATCGCGTTGCTCACGGCACCAGACATCTCAGAGGGAATCCGGCATGTGTACATCCTGGGAGGAACCCTTTACGGTAGGTGACAACAGCGCATGCGCGTGTGCACGCTGGTGCAAGAGGGGGGGGGGCGGTCACCCCCTCCCCCTTCGATCATCTGAGGAGGTAGGGGACTTGACAAGTCTGTCCCATATATTTTACTCAGTTGCACCTGTCCCATCATTGATGGAAGCGCAAGGTCATCGCCATGGAAATTTTGACAATAGTCCGCAGAAGCCCACTCATGTTTCATTGCAAGAGGTGTTTTTTACTTCCCATTTTTACCCCCGGAAAGCCGATAACAGTTGTTGGCGTTTAACATTCCAAAACCATGGTATGATGGACAAAAGACTGCGTTAAAGTTACAGGGACCAAATAAGTTAGGGAGGACACACGTAATGAAATAGAGACAATAGTTTCGTGTGTCCTCCCAAACTTCTTTTGTTACAGTCTCTCGGTTTTTTTTAATCATGAAAAACCAACTAGCCTAACACCACACTTGGCTAACATTATAAAAGACGACACTGTGGGGGGGCGGGGGGGGGGGCTTCGTAAATTTTGACAGCCTGGGTTTTTTTAACGTGCCCATAAATCTAAGCACACGGGACTCAAGCATTTTCGCTTCCATTAAAAATGCCATCGCTGCGGCCCGGAAAGCATAAAACCAAAGGCAGGCCGCTGTGAGTATCCCGTCATCGCCTCATTTTCACTTTTACGCCCACTGCAAAGCTTCTTTTCTTTCGAACGCAGTCACAACGGCGCGCAGTCAGATTTCGCCCTCCCCTGCCTCCTTCGAACAATGGGGAACCCATTCTCATGTTTACGGACAACGGAACGCTTCCTCGTTATGGCAGCAATTTAGTCACAGCGGATGTTGGCATCAAGTGTACAGCTGCGCACGGGTTTTCGTCCTGCAATTTAGTTTTGTGTGTAAAACATGCGGGCCGGACATCTGCAGACAACACTTTGCCACCTCAGAGTTTCCTGCGCAAATTGCCGTTTTATTTCAACGTCTTTAGCTCTAGCGATATTTTTGCATCTCTTTTCCGTTTCTCGTAGGCAGAGTATGGGAAGTTGGACGCTTAGCGCGAATGCTTTTATGAAATAGGGACTTAACCGTTATTTAGTTGGAGCAAAATTTTAGGCCAGGAACAGTATTCCTCAAGTTAAATCGTATCCAAAGAACACTCCACTGATGAAAATATCGCATAAGACGACATAAACAAGACCGGGCATAGACTAAAATGCCATGCTGTGTATCACATACGTAGACTGTTTCTGCGTTCTTGTGTGTATTTTGCGCACAATTTAATCTTGTTTGCTGAACGCATGAACTATGTATGGCTAATGAGAGCCTAAGGAGAGGCTAAGGAGGAGAAGGTGGAGGAAGGACAGTACAGATCAGTACATGGGCTGTGAGGAGAGGAGGAAGGTAAGTGGGAAGTTCGAGACATGCATTCGGTTTAGCGGAGAGAAGGTTCATCATCATCATCATCATCATCATCATCATCATCATCATCATCAGCCTGACTACGTCCACCGCAGGACAAAGGCCTCTCCCATGTTCCGCCAGTTAACCCGGTCTTAAGTAGTGCAGCGATGGCGTAGTGGTTAGAGAGAAGGTTCCTTCAGTGCTAAATCATGCCCATGTTCGTATGGATTTGCGTAACTTTGCATTTTGGCGTTGATCTTTCCACTTAGCTTCGTTGTACATTGGCCTTTACAATATTAGGTCGTTTAACCCCATACATCAGCTTCAGAGTTATGGCAGATTGGCTGAAAAAAAAGTTAGCTGCTTGCCTCACTTGGCATAAAATTACAATTTATTGACATCAGTGTACTCTTGCGGCCCCATTGATTTTATTTTAAGGGATCTTATAATTGGGTATTGCTTCTTTCTGCCTCGTTTGCAGGTAAAGGTAACGTCAATCCAACGGCCGAATTCAACTTCTTCACAGACCCCGAAGCAGCCTTGGTAGTTCTGCAAAGGGCCAAATGTCCTGTCACCCTTATCCCATGGGAGGCAGCCCTTCAGGCTACAGTGCCATGGGTTAGAATGTCTGCTTAGCTTCCATTCTTACTATTCATACTGGTGGAGTGCTCAATAATGTCAACACGTTTTCACATGGACACGGGATGAAATGCGTCCTGTTTTGCAAAACTACACTGTGTACTGCACCTACGGCACTAAGTAGGATTACGTTATTCACAGAAACATTCGATTGATTGAGTGCCGATAAGCATGCGTCAAGTTGCACCTAACTTTCAATATCCCGTATACCAACTATCCAACCAGCAAGTTATATTAACTTAAAAGAGTAGATAACCAGTGACGAATGTTTATTATGCATAGACTCCACGAAAAATATAAGCTTGCGTTCGATTAGGTCACAATTTTCTTACTTGACATATAGTGGCGTAGCTCGCATGTAAACTTGAACAGTTTAATTGGAGCCTATGGTCACAGATTAAGCGACGATACAGTACCTAATATCATGCGCCGGAAAAATTCGTGAGCTGATCAACATGTGTGTACAGACATAAAATATGCAGCATATACATGCACAAATGTGACCACACTACCACTGTGCATTGGGACGAGAGCGGTGTAGAAAAAAAACGAAAAAAAGATACAGTTAGTGTGCACAGATTCAACTGAACGTTACAGAGCAGCAGGTGGTCAAAATTGTTCCACAGTAGTGGACTACAGCTTACCTCAAAACCAGTTAGTGTTTTAGCAATAAAAATTTGCAACTCAACTCTTCTTTTAAGCGCCACTTCCTCTGGGAATAAAATTAGTTAGGGTTGATATTCTCGCTTGTACATCATATGGTATGCTCCAACTGGTTTCGGCCTCTCAGGCTCAAGATTAAGACAGTAAAATGTGATTAAAAGTGTAAACATCAAGTGTTTTTTATAAAAACAGGCATGTGAACTAACAGACAATAATGGAAGGGAGTTAACAGAAAGATATAAGACAGGGAAGTTAACCAGAAAGACATTTGCATGGCTACACTTGGAGATTAGGGAAGAGAAATACTAGAAATGTGAGAAAGAGAGACAAAGGAAGAGAAGAGGAAGAACAAAGAGATAGAGAGAGAAAGAGGAAGATGAACAGAGAGGCAACGTTGAACTGATTATGATGCCAAGGAACGTATAGCGGAAGTCATTAGCAGTAATTATTGTAATGTGAAAAGAAAAAAGACAAAACTGGACGAACAGATTACTTGCCGCCGAAAGAGACCGAAGCAGCGACCTTCGAATAACACGTCCGATGTTCTAGAAACTGAGCTAAATCGATGGTGATCCCCCAATCCACTTTATGGGGCTTTATGTGCATTTAAACTTGGGAGCGTTAGTCAGAGCCGCTAGTAGCCATGACGGCGAGTGTAAAACAAACTCTTTCCGCATGTGGGCCTCACTTAGCACGCGCTTTTATTACGAGCTGGCAGCTCACCAATAATCCATCACATAATAGTTGTCTAACAAAAAAAAAAAAAAAAGCAAGCCCTTAATTTTCCCTTTTTTTTCCTACTTATATACTCGTAGGGTGTTTGAAGAGATGTGTCTGAAATTACAAAAAAATCAGAAAAATTTGAGCTAGCTGCCTTCTCAACTGCTTTTTCTGTAGTGGCATAAACCATAAGATGTTTAGAAACGTTATTTGAGACTGTAATTAGGAGAGTTCAATTAATAACAATTGTTGGGGTTTAACATCAATCTTAAAACCACCACATGATTATGAGAGACGAATGGGAAGAATCACAGTTGCGCTCTTCCATGTTTGGGTTTCAGTTTCGCCACTAAGTATGGTCCGATTTCCTTATTCCGCCTCTCCTGATCCATTTCTCTTGTATTTACTCCCTGCAAAGTGGAACACATTGGTGTCATATTTCCTCTAAGAATTTGTACTGCACACGATATGCACCGCCGAATATCCTCTCTCGATGGCATGGCTGTACCTAGTTCATTTTCTGTCCCCTACCCTGCCACTTTCTACAAGGACACTTGGTATCATAAACAGGTCAGGCCGGCTTCATAAATTCCTGTTCCAAATCACTACTCTCATAGTGCAGTCCTACATAGTCCTTGTACTAGCTCCTACCTTGTCCGGCCACACTACCCCTCTATTGGAAGTAGAACAGACGTGTGTACAACTTCCTCCATGTCCTTAAACTGAGTAAGATGTATTGCGAATCGGTTCTGCGGTATTCTATATGGCGAAGGGGTTAAAGCAACCACCAGTTTTCAGCACAAAGCAGAGATATTCATGCGGATTTCTCAGAAAGAAAACTTAGCCAAAATATTATTCCTGGTCCAGGTCCGTCCTGGTACGGAGACGAATTCGGGACCAGGACAGATCAGGATGAACCTTTCGCCTTTTAGAAGCCTTTTTTTTAGAAATCTGGGTTACTACGGAGTTTTCGAATAGGGACCCCAAAAACTTTTTCGTGAACTCTCTTTGGGTAAAGCAGGAACTAAGAGTTTCCGAATAGGGTGTCGGGCGTTTTGGACACTGTCTCTATTCAAGGTTACTCTATAGTCTTGGCCGAGAGCCGTCATGGGTGCCGTCACGGGAGCCGTCGCGTTTGCCAGACGCAAAGCTCTCGGGGCAGGATTTGGGTCTCCCGATAAATTGAAGATATAGCGTCCCCAACACACAACCAAAACCTTGTTTGTGTCTAGCGTACGCGCAGCGGGTTTGACGCTATTTTTCTGGGGACCGAAAACGATCGGAGCCCTTATTGAAAAGCTCCCTGGTATGCCCTCGAGGTTTCGTGCTACAAACAGATGGTTTCCAATTTTCTTTTCTTTCTGCGCAGGGCATGCACAACCAGACGCCCTTTTCTGTTGAAATGCATGTACCTAACCGTATATGCATGTACCACATATGCAGTTTGTGGTACGATTTGAAAATTCACAATTTAATGCGTATAGGTATATATTCTTGAAGTGTCTGTATGATATGTTTGTTTTCGTGAAGAGTTTTCATGTATGATGTCTACCTGAAATGCTTTATTTGCAGTGGCAATCATGTGCATGCATGTTTTGATTTTTCTTGTTGCTCTATTGTTTGTATACTCGCATCGCATGAAAACATGTACACGCATGCCGAATGCGCATGGGAGGAGGAGCCTCTGTCAGGCAATACGGCCTTTAGCTCTTACTCCTCGTTCTGTATCAGAAAGAAAATAGACTTCAAACTAATTATATGTTAAATTTCAACATCCTACACCTTCTCCACTCTCTCTCTCCAAGGAAACTTACTACAGCGTCACAAAGAAGTCGGGCCGACTTCAGAAGTTTCTGCGCGACATCACGACCCACACCGTCCGGTGCTGCCTGAGCGGAGGCCAGAGCCCGGGCGGCTTCAACGTGGGAGACTTCCTGGCGGTTCTCGCAGCAGCGGTGCCCGAGAGCGTCTCCAGCACACTGGAGCAGCGCGTTGACGTCGAGAGGAGCGGCGAGTACGCCAGAGGTCAGCTCGTACACGCGTGGGAGCCCAAGATCTTGCCTCAAGTGAAACGCAATGTGACGATTGTCAAAAATTTCGACGTGGACGTTGTCGAAAAATACTTCAAGTACGCCTTCGACTCGAGTGAAGCCTGATAACCTAATAAACAAGAGCCACACCCCTTAGTAGTGCGGATTTATTTTCATCCCGAAACTCGTGCCCGACCACACGTCTCTGTGAGGTGTAGAACACGGAAATGTACTGAATGCACTGAAAACCTAATCCTAAATTGCTAAAAAATAATTAGGCAGATCCCACGCACTTTGGGAGTCGATGTTATGCGAATCATTTGGATGCAAGGTGTATGTGGTTTAATTTTTTTTTAGGGGCGAAGCTCTTCTTAGTCTAACCTTGTCATACGTCATGCGCACCCGAGAGAAAAAGAGAGAAGAAAAAAAGAAGGTAATACCTCCCTAACAGAATGATACACAGCGCTGTCTTATAGAAGTTCATACAAACTACAGTTGAGTGAGGATATTCTAGAAGGCGCTGTGCCGCTACTCTACTTGGCAGTGGCGGCGGCAACGAAGTACAATGCTTCAAGTTTTCTGCATGTCGCTTTTGCAGGCTGTCTGGTGATCACCTTATCAACGCCCAGACAGCACTGTCACTGGATTTCATGGAGGCATTTTTCATCCTGGCGCGATTGACGTCACCAAACTGCGGGAACTGACGGCCAGGAGCAACGAGGGATAAATACCGTTTGCACATGTCCGGATCTTCACTTGGCAGCGGCAATGGCGGCAACAAAGCAAAGGGCTTTAAGTTTTCTGAATTTCGCATTTGCAAGTTGGAAACGCTTACTTATAATACGATTACTGTATTATTAAAATAGCTGTTGCTGCCGCTACCCTTGAAAGTGCTTTTGACAGAGTCGCTTGCGATAATCATGACCCCTGACATTGTTAAAGAACTGAAGGATGTCCTGAGCGAACTAAAAGAAATGCGAAATGCACTTGAAAGAGAATAACGAACAGAAAATAGAGATGGGAGAAGTTCCATCGAATTTCAAAGCAACCGTTTTGATAACATCATGCCTGAAGTTAGCGAGATTAAGAAGGAAAATGCTGAAATTCAAAAGTATTGATTGATTTGTAAGGTTTAACGACCCAAAACCACTATATGATTATGAGAGACGCCGTAGTGGAGGGCTCCGGAAATTTCGACCACCTGGGGTTCATTAACGTGCACTCAAATCTGAGCTCACGGGCTTACAACATTTCCGCCTCCATCGGAAATGCAGCCGCCGCAGCCGGGATTCGAACCCGCGCCCTGCGGGTCAGCAGCCGAGTACCTGAGCCACTAGACCACCGCGGCGGGGCTGAAATTCGAAAGGAAAACGCTGTGCTATCTCTCGAATGCCAAGAGCTGAGAAGATTTGTGTTAGAAAATTAACAGAAGCTTATCCAGCTGGAACAATATTTGCGTAACAAAAATTTTGAAATCAATGGTGTCTTGGTTTCACGAAACGAGAACTTACCCAGCATCTTGGAAAACATTGACAAAGTGACCAATGAATCAATTTCTAAGACGGACATCGAAGTCTGCCACAGTCTGCTGACTGGGCATGCTGAGCGACAGAACATAATTGTTCAGTTTAACATGAGGTCCAAGCGTTATACTGTGCTTCAGAAAGCTAGAAAAAAACGCAATTTTTTATGGCAGACATCGATTTTACACAGCAGACCCCAGTGTTTGTAAATGAGCGCTTGTGCCCTTCCATGAAAAAGCTTTTGGGCCTGACTATTTCATGAAAAAACGAGAAGGGATGGTGTTTCACTTGGACAGAGGGTGTCAAAATATTTGAAAGGAAGTCTATATTGTCGCCAGCAGCGCACATTAGCAATGCGCATGACCTTGATAAATTAAACTAAGCACTACCCGTTGAATTCGGTAGCTATCATTGTTTGTTCAAACAGCGTTTCTAACAAACAACGCTTGAAGCGTTGTTTCTATCGAACAACGCCTGAAGCGTTGTTCGATAGCGTTTGTTCGAAACGCTGTGGTAGCGTTTGTTCGAAACGCTGTGAAAACGGCGATAGCACAGGCCGGCGCAGCCAGGCCGAAAAAACAAAACACAAGTAAACAAACCCAATGCATGGTTCGCGGCATTACCCCCCCCCCCCCTCTTGATCAAAATGGGTGCTAATTATTTCGCTGCTTGCGATGCCAGTTCTCTGTGCAGGAAGTATGACAAGAGCTTGTATGTTATTCATGTAAATGTTCAATCAGCAAGGAATAAAGAAGATCATATTCTTGCCCTTTTGGCTACGCTTTGTTTTGAGCCAGATGTATTCATGGTCACACAGACGTGGTAGAAAGACAGCAGTGATGTTCCTAAATGTCCTGGCTACACTAGTTTCTTTATGAACCGACTATCGAAAATAGGAGGAGGCGTCACGCTGATGGTTCAAAATGAGATTGACTGTCACCTAGTTGCTCCTTACTCATGTGTGACATGTGATTATGAAATCGTGATCGTCCCTTTCTTGAATTTTGTGTTTTCTGTCTTATTACAACGACCAAGGGCAAATGTGTCTGATTTCTTCTTATTCCTTGATAACTTTCTAGGATCGATTAATGACAGTCAATGCAAGCTCATTTTAGGAAGTCACTTTAATATAGATTTAGGCAAAGTTTCAGCGCAACAAGAATTATGCAGGTCTTTGGAAATGAACGTGTTTCAAATTACTGTAACTCTTCCTACACGTATTCAAAAATACTCATCCACTTTACTTGATGTACTCATTACTAATATAAAAGAAAACCATCTTGTGTCTGGTGCACCAATTAGTGACCGTTTGCCAATATTTTTTGTGACAAGCAATTGTTCTGTTCTTATAATCAGTACGTAACATGATAAAACTGTCAGGGATGTACTCTAGCCACGTATTGTAACGAACTAATTGTGATTGATTGGTGAGATGTTATGTGTGCAAAATGCCCTCGCGCAGCTTACGAAACGTTCATAAACAAATGGAAAGGTACCAACGGTAAGCCATTTTCTTTTAAAACACTTAAACCTTCCCGTAAATGCAACAAACCATGGATTACAGAAGAATGCTCAAAAGAAATACACGCGAAGAATAAGGTTTATAATGTGTTCTTAAACAACAAAAGTGACGAAGCGTTTACACTTTTTAGGGCACAAAGAAACAAAGTGAATAGTCTTTTGTGCTCTGAAAAAAAGGGGCATTTACATGAACCTTTAGACGTAAATACAATGAAAAAGCCAGATCTGGCACGAAAAAGGCTGAACGAAATTCTTGGCCGCAAAGACAATAGAAATAGGGATCTTTCAGATGTACTTTCAAACGTTCAAACCATTTCTGGAGCATCCTTGGCAAACACATTTAATAATTATTTTACCTCTCTCTTAAGTTAGCAGCTAAAGCCCACAGTGGCTACAGTACCTATGTGCCCCATTTAAGGACAGTGCTCTTTTGGCTCCAACAAGCACAAAAGAATTCATAATGGAATAATTGGAAACGCAAACCAACGGGACACAAGAGGAGAGACAAACAAGTGCAGACAAATAGCTTCTAGTCGAAGTACGATGTGTAGCGTATTCCTGCTGCTCCGTGTTCTTGTAGTTTTCTGTTAGCGCAAAGTTCAAGGAACCGTGGGCCTCGTCAAGCCATTTTTTGCCTATTAGCTCGTGGCCTAAACATCTTTCCGAATCTGATGTTGAAATAAAAATATTTCTGATTCTCATTACTCTCCGATTGGTTGCTGCTCGGGCTGTGCCTTGAGACGGGGAGAACAAGCGCCACTCTCACTCTCTGGACAGCCGCAATAAGTGGCGGATCGTTGGTGGGGCGGGCGAGTTGAAGACGCTTTCGCTCAGCTTCCTTGGCTCGCGTCTCGTCGGTGTTACCCACGCGCCGTCTGCATTCTCGAACGCGATCGGATGCATGCACAGATGGGCGGACACACGGACGGATGATTGGTGGGACGCTTCGCCCCAGTCATCATTCACTCCGTGGATAAGCTGTGATTTTTATTTTTTTTAGCGAGACGTCATAATGTTTCGCTCAATATATGCAGAAACCTACGCACACACATATGTTAAACATCCGCGGAGACTCGCTCGCTGGATTCCGTGCCGACCGGTTGTGCCCTCGCGATCTCCGACGACAGCGCAGCTCTGGCCGACTGGGTTGGTCCTACGCCATCTCCTGCCGCCGGTCCCCTACGACGACGACAGCGCAGCTCTGGCCGACTGGATTAGCCCTACGTCATCTCCTGTCACCGACAAGAGCTCTCACGAGTGGTGCCCGTCCTCGGACTCCTGTGACAGTGTTTCATCTTTCCTATCTCTTCTGTCCATCGCTCGCTGTCCTTGTGTATTTCTCTCTTTCTCTGTCTCTCTACATTTATTCCTATCCTTTTAATCCCTCCTTACCACCATCCCTTATGAGCTACTGTTGAGGTGTCGCAGTCTGATGTAGACAGTTACGGGGCTCACTTTTCTCTTCTTTTCCGTTTTAAGAATCACATAAAATCCCATAAACATCCGCATATGTTTCATATTAGCGGTCATTTGCAGTTGCGAAACGATGCCGAAAGCAACACAGATATTAGCAATGCCAGAAGCAGTAAGATGATATTAATTAAGTGCTGGTATTTGCGTTAGGGCCCCGCGAGGACGGTAGCCCTCAAAAATGGTACACAAGTCAACCTCAGCGGATGGCACCTGACTACAATTGACGTTAACCCGACAAGACGGCTGTATTATAGGAGTACTTATGTAATGTTTGTAAAATTTGATAGCTCGTTATGCAACCAGAATTGACGTTTTGCGAATAGTAGGGTCTATCTGCAAAGTACTTCAGAGGCCTGCCGTGGCTCTGTCGTAGAATACGTGATTGCCACGCTGAATTCTAGAGTTCCATTCCTGCTGCGACACTGACATTTATTCTTTGCAATCATCTGGTCAACGCTTCCTATGCCAGCTTTTTCTTAACACCCGAGCGTTAAAATTACTCATGTGTGTTCTCGCCGTTCGCCGTACCTAATTGGATTTTCAAAAAGGTTTATTTCACCCGATGCAAAGTTTGACAGGCCTTCTAAACATACCTGATAATTGAAAGCCACCGTGCTTTCTCTGCTATGCTAAAGTAACTTTGTCTTCACACCAAACAAGCTTTATGTGCAATCAGGCCGTCCTGTTCTGAGAACGTTCACCTTCACAATATCTTCATATCTTTTAATGTAACATCTTCAAAAGCAAGCAAATGTGATCCTAAAACCGTGTCGTAAAGTTCTAAGTTTCAAATGTAATTAAAGAGGTGGTGACTGAATATCGAGAGAGATGGATGGATAAAGCTTTAACGCCCCCCCCCCCCTCTGTGGGAAAGTGCTCTACTTTCTTTATATATATATATATATATATATATATATATATATATATATATATATATATGTGTGTGTGTGTGTGTGTGTGTGTGTGTGTGTGTGTGTGTGTGCGTGTGTGTGTGCAAGGAAATGGTGGTGGAGGCCAAGCGACGAGGCACTGAGTAAGCGGTCACGCCGTGCGTAGATTGAGTAGAGGCCCTTGCCAGCAAACAGACGGACAACTCGACACTTTGCCACCATTCGCAATTGTTTCGCTCCATCGACACAGCGGCAGTTTCCACAGGTCGAAAAGAATGAGAAAAAAAAGATGGGGCCCTTGACACGAAAACGGTCGAAGTGTCTATAGCAAGTGTGAACACCGTATACGGCCTCCGCGGCTAACCATTAAGCCGCGCAACCAATAACGGCTTCCGCCTCTGTTTACACGCGCAATCCGTACTGCGATCATAGTTTGCGCAGTGCCCTACCGGCATGCGCTGATGATGATGATGATGATGATGATCCTTGACACTCTGGCGCACACCCACAAAGGGGGATCGGCCAAGAACCGGGCGGCAGGATCTTAACTAAAAGGCTAATGGTTTTTCAAAGAAAACGTAATTTTGGGCTAAAAAAATATAGAAAGGAAAGCCGAAAATCGAAAAAGGAGTATATCTGAGCAGGGAGCGATGCAGGCCATCAGATGCGATTTGAGACAGAGGTAATGGTGGGTCTATATATATATATACATATATATATATATATATACATATAAATATATATATATATATATATACATATATATATATATATATACATATAAATATATATATATATATATATATATATATATATATATATATATATATATATATATATATATATATATATATATATATATATATATATACATATATAGGCAGATTAACATGGCAATCGCTGATCTCTGCAGGTTTCGTTTGATCTCTCCTATCCTTCTCTTTCTTCTTTTCTCTCTATCTGTCCATCCTTCCTGTTTTTTGTTTGCCTATATATCGACTCAAAGAAATTAAGAATTTTCTCGGAGCGTATTTTTCTGGAAATGTGCTATTTCTGATATCGACCTCTCGAGCTGTCCAGCTTTGCCTAAAGTAGGGAAACACTTGATGGCCACACTCCGCTATTGGTTGTTGCTTGTTTCCAGTCATACGAAACGTCTCGTCCCACACTGCACAAGCCACTCCGTGGTCAACGGCGTTACGGTCATAGCGCATATAGTGCTGTCGTGATGGCAGAAAGAGGACGTGTGGTCTGGAACGCGCTTGTTCTTCGTCGTCATCAGCACAATCGTCATCGTAAGCGGCGGCCACGGCGCGACAGATGACAGGCTTCATTCACAGGCTGTTTCGCATCTAAAGTTAGCAATAAGCTGCCGTGGGTTGAAACAGCGAAACTGGGCGATTTGGAAGACTAATCTGGTCGCTTCGAGGTCGTTGCTGGGCTTTAGCCAGGTGATCCTATAGGTTTCTTCTACGTGGACTATTAGTGCAGAGAGGTTTGATTTAAACCACACGCAGTCAGAGACACGACGCGAATGTCCGTACTCCAGAGGCCAAACCTCCGTCTGATAACGTTCGTTGGCACATCACACAAATATACGGGCGCGTCATTGTTGGCGTAGGCCCTCCATTGCTTCGAGGTCTTCGCTAAGCGGCGGTTGCCTTTGCCGTTCCTTAGACGTACGTTCCAGGTCTTAGGCTCGCCACCGTTGCTTAACAGCCTTTTATTGGGCAAACTGTTGTCTTCGTTTCTAATGAACCAGTGGTGATAGGGGGGGGGGGAGGTAGAAGCGTTTATTTAGAAACAGTGTTACGAGCGAGGCATGGTATCACCCAAAAAGTGGGAGGGTTATTTGCCCAATTACTGATTACTGTGGCACATACCCATTTATGATGATGATAGTCGTCTCATAGGCCATTTTTTTTTCTCTTTCTAGGCCACGCAAATTGCGGCTAGCTTAAAAATCCCTGCTGTTAAAATTTGTCTTGATGTCCCGCTGTGAGGCTATGACGTAACAGGCAGAAATTTTAACACGGTTTACCATACTAACTAGAATTTCGAGGCTGCAATCACATTATTACAATCGAGAATTCCTACTGAAGTAAAAGAGCGAGAAGAAAAGATGTTCACAAATATAAGGCACGCAGTACATGGGACTTTCTGCTTCTTGCAGCAGTTTTTTTTTTGTGTGTGTATGTGTGTGTTGCTGTTTATCTTCAGTACATGTATATGGCAAGGAGACACGTCATGACATCTTTCTTTAGAGTAGAGTACAGTCTCGATATACACTATCACCGAGTAAAGTAGAAATATTTAGATACAGCATATCAGTGAGCCATCGTTGAGTACTATTAGGAATTTTTTGCAAGAAATGAATAGCACAAGCATATAAACACATGAACAAAACAATGACGCTGCGTTATGAAGGCTATAACGGGGTGTTACCGCTCGTCCTACAGCGCGAACCGAAAACGGATGAGTGCACTGCCAGCAGGTTACAAAAAATAAACAAATAAACGCACAGCCAGCGGAGTTACTCAATCGTGCACGCCTGCCTCGTACATGTGGCATCGTGTCAGCTAGTACTTTCTATACGCCGCTTCCCCTTCGCTGCAAAGTTGAAATACTGTGCAATTGAGGTTATTCGCATAGAAACTTTCGTTTCAACGCTTCCCCCTTTTTCGACCAACGGTAACATTCAAGAGTGACAGCAGCAGCCTATTGGATGCAGCGACATAGTCAACGAAAAACTGTACCACTTTGTCATCGCACACCCGACATAATAAGGAACAAGCGTTGGTTCGAGGCCATTACTGAGAGCTAGGTATTTTGTTCATTTTCGATGCTGCGACGAACAACGGCCGCTTCCACTGACTCTACGATCGATTTTCTAACTAAGCCGAGGTCACGAAAGCTCTCTGTCCTCACATCTCCTTCAGCTACTGGAAGCTATTTGGAAGGTTCTGCGATACTTCGAAACAAGGGAGTATACAGTCCACCTTGGAACCACCCCCACACGTTTACGTATGGTTTACGTGCCTTCGTTTCGTAGACAATCTTCACTCAGCCTCGACAAATCAGAGCACTGCATCGCATGGTCAAGGATCCTGCTGACCAGTCAAGAGCGAGATCTGGTCTCAGGTTCAAGAGTTGAGAGCGGAGCTCGCAAATTGTAAGCCGCGAACTCTTTGGTAAAGCTTATGAGAAGATGACATCATGCGGAATGTTGCGAAAGCTGGTATACTTCCTCTGGTTGGTTGTTTCAGTTTCTTAACGAGAGCCATATTTAGTTAGAGTGTTAATGAAATTTTTATCATAGTCAAAAGTTGCCGATGACGACAGGACGAAGCTTCGAAGACCCGTATGTTCCCATCTTCATCAGAACGTTAGCGATCGGCTCTGCTTACGCTAGTGTGGGTTCCTACGCTGAAAATCGCTGCTTGAGGGTTCTTATGGACGTCGACACCGGCCCCGACAATGCCATGGCAATTGCGCTGGCCGCGAGTCTACCCAATGTGTGCATCGAAGCTGTTACCGTCGCCGCAGAGAACGTGAACGCCTCCACTGCTTACGACAACACGCTGGGAGTGCGGAGCGTTTTGAACCAGACGAACGTAAGTTGTTCCGAACTTCTTAACATCGTTCATGACCACAGAAAACGAGAAGCAGTGCCAACAACAGGAGAAGACAGAGATGGGCTTTGTCTTTTTATCTATCTTGTCCCGCTATTCGCCACGTTTCTTGTTTACTACGGAGATGTATCTACTGGCCAAAATAAGCCAGCGTCGTTTATGGCGTATGGCTCCAGAAGAACCAACGTTATGACAGCATGACTTGCAAAATACTCTCCATGTTTAGCTGTTGTGGTGACTGTCTTTACACTCCCTTGGCATATTTCTTTGTGTAGCAAACTGGAATTCAAAAGTACTAGCTCAACTCGTTCATCCTCAATAGACATACATCGAACTATGCGTTGCTCGAATTTCCTGCGTAAATCCTAGTTATGGCTATGTCTATTTGATTATGGTACTTACAGTTAGAAGTATTAGCTATTGCCTTTACTACTCACGACAATAGCACTCTATTTTTTTTACTGTGGCCGTGTCTGAGCACGTAATTGTAGAAGCTCGCCCTTCTCCAATATATTCAATACCATACATATTAAATTTAATGTTATAATGCCGAGAAATGTAAGGGTGTGAAATCATTTTGCCAGATGTTCAGCGTCTCAAGCCGGGATCATGAGGGGCATTAGCTAACAGATTCAAGATGCAGTTACAAGCCTTTCAAGAAAAAAAGTGATCAAGAACATGGCTCGTACGTGGACAGCATCATGCAGTCCAAGGCATTCACAAAACTTAGTTATTTGCAGAAAGTACATAAAGCTTTCACAGCCCACTGGGTGATTCCTGTCTGCATGCTTATTGGATGGTCAGTTAATAACTCGACTGTTTTGGTGTCTCTATGTAAAAACAGGAGGACACAGGCAAAACAAGTTATGCCCTCCTAGCAGCTCCAGACACCACAAGCAGAGTGGTCAAACATCATAATTAGTGCGGAATGAGGGTTTGTGAAAGCAGCTTCAGGACACAACTGAAATAGAAGAGATGACGCTTGACGGTGTAGTTCTGGCCGACATTTTTGGCTCCCGTACTCTAGAGATGGAACAAAAATATCTTTACTAGAGATACAAAACAACAAAATAGTGACGACTCGCAGAAGGTGGGACTTCGGATGATGCGTTCGAGCTCTTGGGCACCATGCAAACGATGCTCATGGAGTCGCGACAGAAGAATGCAGAAGCAAACGGAAATTACTGTTTGCACTTATTTTAATGCGTTATTTGTGCTATGAAAATAAGCGTGTTTTGGAGCAAAAGTAGCCTGATATGTTTTGACATTAAGGCTCACTGACCAGCTAAATGCACGTAGGCACCTGTTTCTGGTGTACCACAGACTGATCAGTTAATTCTGTTCGTTGTTGGAATTAATTTTCGAAACCCCCTTCCAAAAACGTGTAGCAGCGCGATAACGAGTCCAAGGGTGGTGGCTTCTTTTGGTTCTGTCCGCGCAGTGTGATGCGATGACCGTTCATCCACGAGCCCGCCCGTCAATTTAATCCCACTTAATTCAAACAATTTCTGAGTCCTTCATTGTACTCATAAATAATTGAGGTCACTGCTTTGTACGTTTTAGTTCAAGATACGTGTTCAAGTTCCACTCAACGGCTAAGGAGCAGCCGGTGCCATAATGGTGCGCCAACATCTCCTTATATATCATATCAATAAAAAAAAGAGGCCAAACTCCCTGTCGTTTATTCTGCCCTAGAGTGTCCATGTAACATGACGAATGTATGAACGAAGCACGTACGTATCTTGGCATTTATTCAAGACATGCACCAACTAGCCCAACAGCAAGTTCTATGAAACATAATAACGCAGCACACATGCTGGTATTTATCGTCATTTCTCAGCCACCTAGAAATCGCTTGCTCTTTCCTCGACAAATGGCGCCATATATCCAAATGGTCGTGTCATAAGCACAAGGTAAGAGGAGCTTGATGTGGGCGTGTTAGTGTAGCATACTAGAAGGTTAAACGTTGAGCAAAAAATACGAGGACACAAGTGTTGTAATCCTCCTGTTTAGTTATACATATTTTAAGAAAAGAGATATAACTCCTCTGTAAAACATATGTTACAAATATTTCTTCACTCCTGGTATTTTCACGCAACGTTTCACTTTCTAGTAAGCCCAAGGTCCCCGACCAATGCCAGACTTGAGCAGCGTGAGCTGCATATTTTCTGCGGCCGCCACGAGATGCTGCGATGTGCCTGCGCTGCCACTCGCGATCACGCTGAGGGAAAGCAGTGCGTTTGAAAAAAAAAAATGTTGTCTTCAAATGACACAGTAGACTCCACCGTTTTTAACAGTCCTCCCTGATTATAAAGTTACTATAGTTTGAATTGTAACGCTTCTGCAACAATATGAAGTGGAATGACAAGATACGTAAAGTTGCTGGCTGAAACTCCGTGCTGCAGCGGTTTGATGATCCAGAACTTTGTTTCGTGCAGGCAAAGGAGACACTCTGCCAGGAGCAAGGTTCAACTTTTTCACAGACCCCGAAGCTGCTAAGATTTTCCTCGAGAGGGCCATGTGTCCTATCAGCATCGTTCCTTGGGAGACTTGCCTCCAGGCTAAAGTGCCACATGGGTTAGTGGCGCCACTCCTTCCGCCTCCCCCCCCCCCCCTCATCACCTAAAAAAAGCGCTTCCCTGCAAAAGACGTCGAAAGACGATAGCTTTCTGCCGGGAGAGAGAGAATAGGACGTTTATTGGACGTTCTGCATGAAAATATTGGTGGGTGTGGCGTGAGATATGGCGCCATCTGATATATAGCACAGTGAAGAAGCAAGATTTTTCTTAACAAATGTTTCTGTCACTGATAGGTGACAGAAACGTGTTGTTTTAGCGAACAGACGCCAGGCTCTGCCCATGCGGCGCTGCAAAAAACGCCGCCACCAGCGCCCTCATCGCCACGCTGGCCATAACAGGGTAGTGCAAAAAGAGCCGTCCGCAAGCGAACGCGCATATAGGCCCTCCTCTTTCGTTGGTGTTGAGGCGCAGTTTTCTGAAGATCAAAGACCTGGCAAGCTTTTTCGTCAATCCAACCTCGCTTCAGAAACGTAGGAAGCTAATCAAAGTGAACTGCGGGTACAATACAAAATATGTTTCAGTTATTTCGGCGTTAAGCGGGCATCGCATGACATCGAGTTTAAGGCGGGCACTCTGATGTGCGTTCTGTAACGCCTTAATGCGTTAAATTTGGGCATACACGTGATGCAAAAGCGATGAAGTTCATACGCGAGCAATGTATTTTATGATCAGTGGTACGAAGCTCGCTTTATCCGGAACGAATAGCACCGGCGGTTTGCACCTTTGCAGTTGCATATTCCATCCATAGAGTTTCCCAAAATTAACTAGAGGGGACTCTGGCGCTGCAATCGTTCAGCGACCATGGTAATGATGGGTAGCACACACATTTGCCTAGTCTTCGTACTTGCGGACAGCGAATCGTACTTGCGGCTTCGTTCATTGCTGTGTTTCGGTTTTGTTTTGAGAGAAAGATTCAACCCTTTTGAACTTCATGACCCGATTTCGAAAGGTAAGTCTAAAAAAATAAAATGGTGAAGCGCAACCACTGAACATTTGCTAATATTTGTTTCGTGAAAAAAAAAAAACAACTTCAAGCCACACGAACACACACGGAGCCAGAAGCAGGCCACAGGTACGAATATCAGACAAATGTGTGTACTACCCATCATTCCCATGCTCGCTGTATCGCCGTGTGTTGCAGCTCCCACAGACATTAGCGCCAGAGATCCCTCTGGTGTATATTTGAAAACTCTATGCCCTCCATCCTGCTCTCGCTTCCTGTGACTTGAATTGTTTTATTACGCATCCTGGAATGTTCTGTTGATGGTTGTCTTCCGTTTGTATATACTGCAAATGGGATACACGCGTGTCCATTTTCTTGGTGTAGAACGGAAGGTGAAACCGAGACCCCCGAGATAGCTCCGGCAATCGCGGCGGCCACCGGCAAGCAAAACCTGATTGTGACCGCGGCCCACACTTTGTGATTTACGTGTGTGACGCCCGTGTCCGCATTTGCTTGTTAAAGCGGGCACTTGTGAGCCTTCAAAGCCTATACGTGCGCGATGCTGTGTGGTGGTGACCACTTCAGGTTATCGGGGGTCGCGTTGTGTGCGATGTTCATCGTACGCGTCACCAGTCTATGTACTATTGCACGGTGCGCACCGTGGTCAGGGGCTCTGCAGAGCTTCTTCTTCAAGGTTACCACAGTTCTTAGTCAAGGCTTCTTCAAACAGTAACAGGAGACCTACATTATCACAGTTTCTCATGGGTCCGGCTGTGAAGAACGCGAGTAAGTTGCTTACCCAACACGTTCGCAGCGGCCCGTATCCAGTGCTCTCGCCGTTTTGCTTTGCGAAAGCTACAGAAATTGGCGAAACTGAAGTGCTTTACGCCCGTGTCAATTCACAAAGCAACCATATATAGCGTCGACTGAGGCCTTTCTTCATAAAACGCGGAGCTGTTGAGCCATGCTCTTGTTTTCGGCGTCGTTCAGGCGAGCGAAACAGCAAGCACTTCATGGCGGTTCGGAGATGGTGGTGGTGGTAAAAAACATTTATTTTAGAAAAAGTTTACTAGGGAGTGCCGACGTGGCCCATCGGCGTGCTAGAGTGGCAAGACCCTATTCCGGGACGCCAGTGGAGCTGGAAGCTGCCCGTGCGCGCTCCACCAAGGAGCGTTGTGCAGCCAAGGTAGAGCAGCCGAGCAGGTGCTCCTCCCAAGCCTCTCTAGTTGGGATAGGAAAAGGGGATGAGAAAGGGACGGGATTAACTGGGCACGATGCTACGACGTGATATGTGTCGGCGAGCACATGACAGGTCGAGCAGGTGCCATTGATTTCCGGCAAAAAGTGCCTGGCGACCGCCGGACTGATAAAGGTGTTCGTCTGCAGGCGGCGTAGCAGTCGTTCGTCCGCTTTCTCCAAACCGCGTGCGGGGTCCGGGTAGAGGCGGCGCGAAGCCCGGTAATAAGCCAAAATTTCGCGAAAGCGCGTCAGGTTGGTATTGCCAGATTCCGTCTCGGGACATGGAGGGGCAACGGCCCGGACAGGAGAAGCGCGGGCAGCGGCATTTGCCGCCTCGTTGCCGGGCAGGCCCGAGTGGCCTGGGGTCCACACTATACGATTGGGATGAGTGTTAAAGCGCCAAGAGGCTGCCTGTAGTAGGCTAGCCGCCAGCGGAGCAATGGAACCCTGAAGGTACTGAGAACAGGCCGAGCGCGAGTCCGTCAGGATGGTGCGTGAGGCAGGGTGAGAGGCGGCCAAAGCTATGGCAACCTCTTCAGCGTGCGTTACTGTGTCTGCTCAAAGGAGAGGCCATCTACGTGTTTGCCCTCTGTAATCACGGCAGCCGTGAAGTGACCCGAGGGGGAGGGACCCGAGACGTCCACGTAGAAAACACCAGGGACGATCGGAGTGTCGCGTATGAAGGGCCGCGGCGCGTGCTAGTCTACGGCCAGGATGGAGGTCAGGGTTCATATTACGGGGTAGAGGTTCCACCCATAGCTTTTGACGCCAGAGCTCTGGTACCGGCTGCAGAGGGTCTTGGTCAGATATCGGGTTAAGGCCAAGTCTGTGTAGAAGATGGCGCCCTGAAGGCGTCTGCGACAGACGATTGATTTGGTTAACGCGATGAGCTTCGCGCATCTCTGCAAAGGTGTTGTGTACCCCCAGAGCCGTGAATCGGCTGTTGGAAGTTGCAATAGGTAGGTCCAGAGCGCGTTTGTATACTGAACGAAGAAGGACGTCCAGCTGGTGCTCGTGTCGACGACGCAGGCGAAGGTAAGGCAAGGCGTAGAGGACGCGACTGGTCACAAACGCGTGGGCCAATCGGAGGGACTGAGACCCGCGGAGGCCGCCGCGCTTAGTAGAAACTCGCCGTATCATGCGGCTCACCTGTTCGCTGGTGCGTCTGAGGCCTGCTATTGTGCCCTTTGGATCCAAGGACGATGTGAGGTGAAGGCCAAGAACCCGAATATTTTGCACTGCCGGGACGGGCCCGGACGGAAGAAAAATTTGAGGCGGCGGTAGCGGAGAGACTGAAAGAAGAGCCGATTTAGCTGGAGAGCACTCCAGGCCGCATGAACCTGCGTAGGTGTCCACCAGAAGGGCAGCCTTTTGCAGGCGTTCTTCGATTTGCGCTAAAGAGCCGGTGTTGGTCCAGATTGTGATATCGTCCGCATAAAGTGCGTGTTGTATTCCCTCGACCTCGCTTAGAAGAGAGGGGAGGTTCATCATCGCCAGGTTAAAAAGCAGAGGAGACAGGACTGCCCCTTGAGGTGTACCCCGCGTGCCTAATAAGTACGGGCCATGTTCGGTAGAATTAAGGCGAATGAAGGCGGTGCGATGTGATAGAAAGGCGCGAATGTAGTTGAAAGTCTTCTGCCCGCAGTTTGTGGTAGACAGGTTAGTGAGTATAGTGCTGTGTTTAACGTTGTCGAAAGCCCCGCGGAGATCGAGAGCGAGCACGGCTTTATCGTTATGGCGCATAGTAGTCGGCTCTATGATATCGTGTTGAAGCTGGAGCAGGACGTCCTGCGCCGACAGATGCGGGCGAAAGCCAAACATCGTGTCGGCAAAGGTGCTCCTGGCCTCCAAGTAGGCTGAAAGGCGTTCGCGAACCATGGTTTCCATGAGTTTGCCTGCGCAAGACGTAAGTGAGATGGGTCTCAGTGCCTCAATACTAATGGACTTTGCCGATTTGGGAATGAATGTCACGACCGATGTGGTCCATTCCGTTGGAAGCGGAGAACCGTCCCATATCGAATTTATAAGCTGGAGTAGCGAGAGGTGTGCTTGGTCGGGAAGATTTGCCAGGAGCGATACTGTGATTCCGTCGCGTCCAGGGGCCGTGCCCCATCGCATTTTCGTGAGTGCAAATCGTAAATCAGAAAGCGTGTATGGGGCGTCGAGGTCGGTGTTAGGGGCGCCGGAATACGTATATGCTGGGCCTGCGGGATCAATTGTGCGGCAGATGTAGCGGTCACAAAGTTCTCGCGCGAGTTCATCCGTAGTGCCCTGAAATGCATGCAGAACACGGTGGAGCTGGCGTTGCGTTTCTCCCCTGGTGGTGGAGGGATCGTGAAGGCTTCTA
>NC_134702.1:20578278-20580778 GCF_043290135.1 Rhipicephalus microplus | reverse complement strand
TGGAAGTGGTTGGCAAGGTACGAAGCAGTGACCATAAAATGGTACAGTCTCGAATTCGCCTAGACTTGAAGAAGGAACGACAGAAACTGGTACGCAAGATGCTAATCAATGAGCTAGCACTGAGAGGGAAAGTACAGGAATTCAGAGTCTCGCTTCAGAACAGGTACTCGGCTCTTAGTGAGGAAACCAACCTTAGCTTAGATACAATGAATGATAATTTGACGAGTATCATTACGGAGTGTGCAGAGGAAGTTGGAGGCCAGGTAGTTAGACAGGAAACTGGCAAGCTTTCCCAGGAAACGAAGAATCTCATTCATCATCATCATCAGCCTGACTACGTCCACTGCAGGACAAAGGCCTCTCCCATGTTCCGCCAGTAAACCCGGTCCTCTGCTTGCTGCTGCCAATTTATACCCGCAAACTTCTTAATATCGTCTACCCACCTAACTTTCTGTCTCCCCCTAACCCGCTTGCCTTCTCTGGAAATCCAGATAGTTACCCTTAATGACCAGTGGTTATCGTCTCTACGCGCTACATGCCCGACCCATGTCTATTTCCTCTTCTTGATTTCAACTATGATATTCTGAACCCCCGTCCGTTCCCTAATCCACTCTGCTCTCTTCTTGTCTCTTAAGGTTACACCTACCATTTTTCTTTCCATTGCTCACTGCGTCGTCCTCAATTTAAGCTGAACCCTCTTTGTAAGCCTTCAGATTTCTTCTCCGTAGGTAAGTACTTGCATGCAACTGTTATATAGCTTCCTCTTGAGGAATAGTGGCAATCTACCTGTCATACTTTGAGAGTGCTTGCCAAATGTGCTCCACCCCATTCCTATTCTTCTAGTTACTTCAATCTTGTGGTTCGGCTCCGTGATTATTACCTACCCTAAGTAGACATAGTCTTTTACAAATTGAAGTGCACTATTACCTATCTCGAAGCGCTGCTCTTTTCCGAGGTTGTTGTACATTACTTTCGTTTTCTGCAGAATAATATTAAGACCCACCTTTCTGCTCTCCTTGTCTAACTCCGTAATCATGAGTTGCAACTCGTCCCCTGAGTTACTCAGCAATGCAATGTCATCGGCGAATCTCGTTAGGAATCTCATGAAGAAGCGTCAAATCATGAAAGTCTCAAGTACAACAGACAAAATAGAACTGGCAGAGCTTTCGAAGTTGATTAATAGGCGTAAGGTATGCGATGTAAGAAGGTATAACATGGAGAGAATTGAACACGCTCTGATAAACGGAGGAAGCGTCAAAGCAGTGAAGAGCAAAACTTGGGATAGGAAAAAATCGGATGTATGTACTAAGGGACAAAGAAGGCAAAATAACTGCCAATATGGATAGGATAGTTAAAATAGCGGAAGATTTTTACAGAGATCTGTACAGTAGCCGAGACAACCACGACCTTAATACTATAAGAACTAGCAGTAACGCAGATGACACCCCACCAGTAATGAGACGAAGTCAGAAAAGCTTTGGAGAGCATGCAAAGAGGCAAAGCTGCTGGTGAGGATCAGGTAAGATCGGATCTGCTGAAAGATGGAGGACAGATTGTGTTAGAAAAACTAGCCACCCTCTTTACGAGGTGGCTCCTGATGGGAAGAGTACCAGAGTCTTGGAAGAACGCTAACGTCATCCTAATACATAAGAAAGGAGATGACAAGGACTTGAAGAATTACAGGCCGATCAGCTTACTCTCTTTAGTATACAAGCTATTTACAAAGGTAATTGCTAACACAGTAAAGAAAACATTAGAATTAAATCAACCAAAGGAACAAGCAGGATTTCGAACAGGCTACTCAACAATCGACCACATTGATGCATTCAATCAGGTAATAGAGAAATGCTCAGAATATAACCAACCACTATACATAGCCTTCATAGATTACCAGAAGGCGTTTGATTCAGTAGAAATATCAGCCGTCATGCAGACACTGCAGAATCAGGGCGTAGATGAAGTATATATAAACATTCTGGAAGAAATCTACAGAGGATCAACTGCTACCATAGTGCTGCATAAAGAAAGCAACAGAATACCAATCAAGAAGGGTATAAGGCAGGGGGACACAATCTCCCCAATGCTATTTACCGCGTGCTTACAGGAGGTTTTCAGAAGCCTACAATTCTTCTTGATTTCAACTATATCATAGTTGAAATCAAGAAGAGGAAGTGGACATGGGCCGGGCATGTAGCGCGTAGACAGGATAACCGCTGGTCATTAAGGGTAACTAACTGGATTCCCAGAGAAGGCAAGCGGGTTAAGGGGAGACAGAAAGTTAGGTGGGCAGATGAGATTAAGAAGTTTGTGGATATAAATTCGCAGCAGCAAGCACAGGTTGGGGTTGACTGGCGGAACATGGGAGAGGCCTTTGTCCTGCAGTGGACGTCGTCAGGCTGGTGATCATGATGATGATGATGATGGATACCAAACTCTGCATGGCTTAACATGACTGTATGGCGAGCGTAAGTAACTAGTCATAACAATAAAATCTTGAAAT